>NW_011888794.1:9292171-9309871 GCF_000151845.1 Pteropus vampyrus
TACCCTGAATTGGTGGGTAGTTACAGAAAAGATCTGAAGTAGACATTATAGATATCTTTTTAATCTATTTCAAAGTCAGGAATAAAAAGAGAAAAGTTTTGGAGTTTTGGTAAGTGATTATTTGCTCATAACAGAGCAGATCTACACTTATAAAACTCAGTGTGCCCTTCTATTTTGATTTGTTGTTTCTTGTTATTTCGTTTGATGATAATAATGAAAATTTAGATAGCCTTTCCTTTGTACAGAAAAATAAAAGAAATAAATGAGTTATCCAGCAACCCCACAAAGTGAATATGAATGGTTTCTTTGATTATTTGTCTTTATGCATTTCCCTAACAGCACTCAGCAAATGGTAGTCTATTTACAAATTACACTCAAAAGTCAGAATTTTTATCAGCAGTAGTAAATAGTAAACTATTCCTAGGATATGTCTTCTATAACTTGCTCATCCTTTTAGAACTATGAAAAAAAACTAATGATTATAAAAATGAATGTCTCTGGGAAAGACTAAAAGAAAGCGCCTACTAAAACTCAATCATGTTGGCCAAAATTAGGAAAGCTTTTTATTTCTAGAAGTAGATTAATTAGATATGGCTACTTACATGTGCCTAAAGAAGTTGAACTGAAAATGGACAGTAAAAGATGGCAAATAGATCTTTCAAACTATAAAAATAGTAAAAATAGAAATTTTAAAGTTATAACCAGCATTTGAGAAATTCGACATCTATTAATGATAAAATTGTCAGCAAAATAGAAATAGAAAGAAACTTCCTCAACTATATAAACGGCATCTACCAAAATAAAAAAGTATGACTAATATAATACTTACTAGTGAAAGACTGGAAGTTTTCACCACTGTACTAATCATTGTACTAAAAGTCCTAATAAGTTCAATAAAGCAAGAAAAATGAATAAAGTACACACAAATTGGAAAGGAAGGAAAACAGTTTACAATGTTATTTTATTCAGAGATATTATTTAATGAAGAAAATAAGAAGGAATCAAAATAAATAAACAAAACTTCTTAAAACTAATAAGGTTAGCAAAGTTGCCATATTCAAGGTCTCACATAAAAATCAATTACATTTCTGTATTCTAATAATAAACTTTGGAGATGGAAATTTCAAAAGCAATGCATTTATAATAGCTCCCTAAAAATCAAACTTAGCAAATAAATATTTTTAAAAATATAAGTATAGAATCAGCATGCTGAACATTTCAACAATGAAAGAAACAAATTAAAAAAACCTACACAGATAGAGAAAATATATTGTGTTTATGGATTGTATGTCTTAACAGGGTAAAGATGTCATTGCTCCTCAAATAATCTATACCTGTAACATAGTTCTATTCATACACCTAGCACAATTTTCTGTAGATATCGACAAGAGTACTATAAAATTTGTATGGAAAAACAAAGGAACTAGAATAGCCAAAACAGTTTTTAAAAAGAAGAATAAAGATGAAAGAATTGGACTACCCTATTTTAAGAGTTACTAGAAGCAACACTAAGACAGAGTAGTATCGTTGGTAGAAAAGACACATTGATCAATGGAGCAGACAACGCTATCCAGAAGTAGAACACACATATATGGCCACCTGATTTCTGACAGAGTTGCAAAAGGCAATTTAATAGATAATTCGAAAGAAATGAACTTCAATTTATATCTCCCACTTTATGAAAAGGCAATAAACAAACAAACAAACAAATAAATAAAATCTCAAAATAGATCATAGATCTAAATGTAAAGCATAAAACTATAAAACTTTGAAAGAAAACCTAGCAGAAAATCTTTGTGACCTGATATTAGGCAGAGTTCTTAGACATGACACTGAAAGTGTGATCTGTAGTGGGGAAAAAGACTGTAATTAACCCAATGATTGGGTATTTACTTTAAAAAAATGAAAACTATGCTCATGCAAAGATTTATACATGAATATTTATAGAAATTCTCTTTGCCAAAACTGGAATCAGCCTAGATACCTTTTAACCGTTAAACAGATAGATTGTACTAATATATAATGAAAAACTAGTTAGCAATAAAAAAAAATAAACTATTGATGAAACAACTTGGATAAATTTCAAAAGCATTATGTTGGGTGAAAAAAGCCAGTCTCAAAAAATTGCATACTGTGTGATTTACTTATTAGACTTCTAAGAAAAAAGAGAAAAAAAAATACTATTATGAGAAAAAAAAGCTCAGCTGTTGCCTGGTGTTAATGTGACTATAGCATGAAATATAGTGTGAGGATGCTTTTTTGGGTTATGCAATTATTTAGTATTCTGATTGTGATGGTAGTTTCATAGAACTATACACGAGTAAAACACATAGAACTCTACACTCAAAAAAAGATTCATTTTACTGAATGGTAATAAAAGGTAATTCCAAAAATATATCTAAGGTGATCATCTGCATTTCACATATGCTGAGGATCCATCTGTCTCACAGAGAATTCTAAAAATTACAAGCTCTTTCATTAAAGATTCTCAATAAACGGTGTTTCTGAACTTTCTCTTTTAAAATTATACTTAGCCAACTTTTAAAACATATGTAGAAATCCTATATTCATCTGGGCAGACTACAAATGGATTAAAGATATAAAGATCTATTTAGCCACACTAGCAAACTCAAGCAACAGCTCTATAAGACAGGCACCTCAAATATGAATTATTTAGCTCAATTTTCATTTCTTTCAAGGGTTTTCCTTGCACGCAGGTCTTATTTACCCAGCCATAAAATAATACTTTATTTAAATAAAGTTTTCACACTGTATTTATTACAAAGGAGTAGCTCTTCCTTTCACTGCAGGAAGCAAACATGACTATATCATGAAGAACCAGAAACAATCCGGAGAAATGGTGAGTTTTTAAATTTAGAAAATACTTCATAAAATTTATTGTGCATTTGGAAGTAATTGAATAGTGTATATTTGTAAAGCCTCAAAAGACATTCAATATGAAACAATTAACATCTAAGATGTACCTAATTATATGTAAAATTTTGTCAAAACAATTTTACAACTTTGAGGTAAACTTAGAATAATACTACCTAAAAATGTGTAGTTTTATGTTTTATATGAGATAATATAGGAAAAATTCTTACTTATATGATATAATTCCTGTTATAACTTTTTAATTTTTTAAGAATCCAAATGCAGCATAGTAATGATCATGAAATCATAACTGGATGACAGCCTGGTAAATTTTAAAACAATACTTGGATTTCTAGAAAATGAGACAACTGTGGGATGAGAAAAATAAAACCCTTATCATTTTGAGTATTGCTTCCGATGAATTTCTATGAAAAAAATATGAGAATACTAGTCCCCAAATGTACGTCTACAAAAGGAAGATAGAATAATGTAAGCATTAGGAAACTGGATTCTATGGTTAGTTTTCACCATCATAGGTACTATTTAAATAAATTTTGCTAGAATTCAAAATGTGATCAATGCAACCTCTATGTGATAAATATATACACAATAACTTGGTACTAATTTGTTAGTATTGTATTTCCCATCACAGCGTCAAAGGACAGTCAGGAAATTTTCCAAGGAGAGAACAATTTTGACAAACCAAACAGCTCTGGCATTTCCAGAAGCACTAGTGTAAAAACATTGGAGGCAGTGATTTATAAACTGCTGGCATTCTTAATACCCTTTTGCCTTTCTATGTCAGTTTCTTCACCAAAGAGGACACCTTTGGGACAGAGACCCAATGGGTAGATTCATTCCACAACATACATTTAGCTCAGATCATAAGTAATATTTAAAAACCCAGCATTCAACAGTGTAAAATTAAGTTTCTGAGATACAATCAGGAATTACAAGGCATACAATCAACCATGAAAATCAAACTCTTATCTGGAAGAAAAATCAATTGATAAAAACAGACCCAGGAATGAAAAAGATAATGAAAATAACCAATAAGGATCTAGAAAATCTATTAGAAATATTAAAAATATAACCAGAAGTATAAAAGTATAACTCTCGAGAACAAATGCCTCCTTAAATTTTGAACCCTAAGTACCTCCCTTGTGTCATCTTAACCTTGGGACTGAAGGAGAGAAGTAGAATATATATAGATAGATTAGATATAGATATAGATATAGATATAGATATCTCTCTCTATATATATATAAAACTCAGATGGAATTTCTGAAATTGAAAACTACAATGTTTGAAATAAAAAAAAAACACTGAATAAGATTGACAGCAGATTAGACATTCGAGAACAAAAGATGTAGCATTTTGCATCAAGTTCTAGAAACATTTGCCTCGATAATGACATATAATATTAAATCTATTTTTATGTGTTTATTTGTATAAGCTTTCTATATTATTCGTCTCAACATTGTGTTTGTAAATTTGCAATATACTATAAAGACAGGTACATCAAATATAAGAAGGATCTCTCAAAGACTGTAATGCAAATGTGAAGAAACTTTTAATTCTGGAGGTATCTGATCTAGAATAGAATTATTGAAGAAAAAAGGAAATAGTCTTTAACTCTTTGAAGTCATCATTAAATGATCAACTTACTCTCACAACTAATTTTGGGCTTAGATGTGCAGTCATGATTTTAAATCATGTCATTTAACTTCAGTTACACTTAGATGATCAATGTTTCCCTAATCCTGGGGTACAGGAATGTGGACTCTTAAAAATTCCTTTGAATTCGGTTGATCGCATATATTGGTGCCATTGGGTTGAAAATGAAACAAAACAAGTTGAACTTTTCCTTTAATTCAAAGTCACAGCTTTTCACATTGATAACAAGCATTCTCTTTACAGCAGACTAAACACGAGGGAGTGTTAAGAGGTGAATAATTCACGTTAAGCCTTTTCATACCGACACTGCTTCTGATAGCTTTGCCTTCTACAGAATAAATGGTGTGGTTCTTTCTACATTGCTGAAGTAGGCAACGGCATTTTAAGCCACCACTTATAAAGTTATCTGACAGCTCCTATGGCTCTGGAATTTTTAAAGTGCATGAAGTATGACAATAACTGTATTTATCAGCGATTTTCAAAATAATACTTTTTATACAAGTATAGTGTGGTCGACATTTGTGTTTTGTTACTAAAAGCATAATGAAAGCATGATAAATTCTTACCACATTTAGCAACGACTACCATTACTTTAAACTTAAAATGGGAGGACAAGAACAGCTACATCTTTAAGCAAAAGTTTTAAGTCTACTCTCAATTAAGATGACTTAAATGATTTTTAAAAGTGATCTGGCTGTACATTAAAACTTCTTGCAAATGTTAACTCTTTTATAAATGACACTGATAACTTTAATAATAATTTCTGAGCCAGAATTTAATTATGTAATTTATGAATCTTGAAGAAAATCATCTTTGACAAGAAAGAAGAAAATTGAGATAAAAGGTAAGTGCTATTTGTTATCTATAAAAGCACAAAAAATAGAGAATAGTGCATATTTTCTATCTATTTGCTGAAGCTTGGAGCCCAGAGGACACCGAGGTGCCACTGAATGCTAAATATGCTCTCACTGGCAATGGCATAGCGTTACTTATTAAGCCTTCCCTTCCTCTCCCTCCCTCCAAAAAAATCTGTAAAGATTTAAATGAGTTGATGTTGTCAGATAAATGTCCAAAATTACTTTCTGGTTCTTCCTAATTTCAACTTCTCTGATTAATCCATTCTCTTCAGTGAGGTCAGCTTCTCCATCTGAATCCTATCCAATGACTAAGCTCTTTTTCTTTTCTTCCAGGGGTGGTAGTGACGGAGGGGGAGTTTGGAGTTTATTTCTTCTTCTGTTTGTTTTGTTTTGTTTTGTTTTGCTATCTCTCAACCACACATTTTGTCTTAGGAGATTCTCTTCCTATCGTGCTCTTTTCCCATCTTTATTAAGAATACTAAAGGAGTTTTCCACTGAAGGAAATATCTAAAACTGGATTCCTTGCAATTGTGCCTCTAAGGCTAAAAACTCAAAGATGAAATGTAGCCAATGAAAATTCATGACAAGTCTGAACTTCTAGAATTCTCGACATACGAAGAGAAAGAAAGAAAATGAAGAGAGACCCATTGGTGACACATTATCTTATTTATTATTACTATGAATGCTGAGTCTTCTGCAAGATACATTTTTAAAAAATATTTTATTAATTTTAAGAAACTTGCTAGTAAGCAAAATTTTTACAAATTAAATTATTTAGATCCAAACCAGTTTTTAGACTAATTCATTTAAGTAATAGGCATGCTATAGACATGCTTTGAAACTATACTGCACTGAATCTAAATGCATGTAAACGGAGTTATTATAAACATTCTGTGCTAGGAGACGTGGAGGCTGCTGTCCTATATTAGCATCTACAAAACAGTATTATTTATATTTATTATTCATTCGTCTCGATTGCCGTAGGAGACACAGTAGTGTTACTGTCCACATTTTCTTTTAAACAGACAAACTACAGCTAATAGACTTTCATAGAGTTGCCCATCATATGCCCACTTAATTGTAAAACAATAGCCCTTGCCAGAGACTGCCAGACCAGTCAGTTGCTGTAGTGCCTCTCTGAGAAATAGAGAAAAACAATGATTTCAGAAATAAGTTAATGAGAAATTAATGTAACTTGCCTTGAAACATTTTTAAAAATTACTGTTACATACTAAGCAAAACTAGTACTGTCATCACCTTAATAATAAGATGGCTCTTTGAAAGAATCTGCTCTTTTACCTTTCTATACTTTCATGTTAAATGATTTTAATATGCTGAACATTATATATATATGTGTGTGTGTATACATATATATCTCCAATAACTAGATTTTTTCCTTTAGCTGATAACATAAAAAGGTAATAATGTCCATTTATTATCAAATATTCTAATGCATGCAGTGGGCATAACCGTATCATTACTTACCATTATTATAGTCCTATAAATTGTCAAAATAGGCACTTCTGAACACTTACCTTTTAAAGTACAAAAGAAATTTAAACTATTACATTTAGTCAATCATCATGTAAAATTCCCAAATAACTAAAAGGTGAATGAAACTATATGTCTATTATCCATTTCATATTTATTTTTTCATAATACATTAAAATTAAAAACTATGAATCTGATGATTTGGAAACACAACTCATCAGTCTTGTTCCTCAAAATATTAAATTCTTAATCAGAAGATAAAATTAATTATTTACTTAATAGATTACATTTTACAAATAAAAAAATGATCAATGAGATCAGTTTCTCATCTGATTTTGCATCAGCCTTTCAAGTCATCACCTGTATAATCAGTGCATTCCAATTTTTACTAAGAGAAAAAATAGAAGGAATTCAAGGTGAAATTGAATGGTACAACATTTTTATAATTTTTTTCTTCCTCTAACTCTTGATAGGCATAGAGAATTTTCAACTCTTCATAATTATAAGCAACAATTCAGCCAAACAGCTAAACACCAATATATTTTATGATAATAGTAAATCGGGGGAATTTTGGAGTCCCCAAATTTTTGCATGAGTTTCAAAGATAATTCACTCATCCTTCTCAAAAAAAATTATGTAAAAATTTAAATTTCAAAAATAATTTACCCATTGGATCTGAATTTCTGGCTTGAAAACAAAGAATAATTTGAAAGTACAATTTTAAAAATTTAGGAGATAATATGTAAGGAATTTGAAAGACTTGTCCTCAGAAATGACTAGTACAAAGGAAAAAGAATTTAAGGAAAAAATGAATTATTAACCAAATTTATGAGTATTAAATTACTAGAATATTTTTCATTTTCTCTCTGAAATACAAGAATAGGTATGACATTTAAAATGTATGATTCAATGGAAATAGTCTATTTTAGATTGGGGTTCATACCTGAAATTAAAATAAAGCTGTGACTTTACTAATGTTAACATATTTTTCATTAAACATTAGCACAAAATGAAATAAAATATATCTCTACACATTATCACACTGTCACTTAATTCAAGCATACCAGTTCTTTCTTTGCTTCAAGACTTTAATTCTAAGAATTTTTCTCCTGTAGTGAAAGAAGCAATCTCACCTCGACAGTCACTTCATGAGACAATAGGCCTGTATTCTTCCATTTCTAGTTTTGACATAACAATCATTTTGACTTTATTAGAAACTGTTTATAATCTACATTGTGCAGTTTTTCTTTTTTACAAACACAAATGGAAAAAAAAAATTAAGAAATATTTTTCACATTCAGTAATGCCATGTAAAAGTGGTTGGAAAACTCTAGTTCATGGCCCACTATCTGTTTTTGAAAATAAAGTTTTATTGGAACTCAGCCATGTATTTTTATTTATATGCTGTCAAAGACTGCTTTCATGCTTCAGTGGCAAAGTTGACTAGTTGTGACAGAGACCGTATGGTCCACAAACCCTAATATATTTACTGTCTGGCCTTTTCTAAAAAAAGTGTAGCCTCCTGGCTTAGAAAGACTAAGTCTCGGTTCTTAACCATATAATTAAAATTTTTACTCTAATCACTCCTGTAGATAAAATACTAATGAAGCATTTTAATATATGCACTATGCTTAATTAGGTCATCATTTAGGGAAAAAAAAACACAAGTCATTTTCATCTTCTGTAAGACACAGACTTCCTTCACAGAGTATGCATTTTAAAACTGTCTGATTAAAAAACTGTTCCTATATATTTTTAAGTGGATTTCAGTGTTAGGTGATTTGTAGCAAGTCTATATTCAATTCCAAACTACTGAAAACTGTGGAAACAGTACCATCATGGGAACACCTGAAAACAAACTACACATATGCATGAGGCTTCCTGAAGTGCATTACAAGTTTCTCTAGAGTATACTTAGAATAAAAGTAAGTAAACTGTTCTTTCTCAGAGACAAGAACTCTTAAGTTCTTGGTTCTTTGTCTCCTGAGCTTCTTTACGTATGTTGCAGGGGGAACCTGTCACTGTATTTTAATTTTTCCAAATCTATTATTTCCTTTCTACCTCAGCAGGGGCCATCATAATTATTTCTATTCTGTGGATGGAAAAGCTGAAGCCTGTGGAATTCATGAAAGGCTGGCTGGAGGTCCCAATATAAGTAAGTAACATGAGCAGGTTTCTTTTGACTCAAAATTCTGCACTTTTACAAACAAACAAAAACCTGCAAGTACTATGTGATTCATCTTGCTTTTGTGTGTATTGTGCTTTGCTTTCTGTTCTATTCTATTTATCATTGTCCTATGTATTTTACAGATTTATTATTTTCATCCTAATAATGCTTGTTAATCAATGCTCCTAAATACTTATAATACTAGGTCACACCCACTTGAATGGCTTTGTCCCTATAAATGTTTAGTTCTGAATTAGATTAAACACAAACAAAAGCAATGATGTCTACAGGACAATTTTGACTAGAATAAAAGAATCAAATCTAATCTTCTGATCAAATCTGAAAATTCTAGGCTGCTTCTGGAGTCTACAAAATTGGAAATATTTTCACTAAAAGAACCACATTATAAAACCTCTTAAAACAAATGCTCGTTTTCCAATAGAAAGAATCTGTCCTAATGTGTTCAGAGTTTTTGATGCTTAAGATATGGAGGCCTTAAAGAATGCTCTTCCAAATTGACCTGCAGTCTAGGAACTCATTGCAGTACTTGATAGCAGTAATTATTCACGCTGTGAGATGTCCTTGTACTCAGTAGACACCACAATAGAAATGCATGTCAAACGAGATATCTCAACTTGTGCAGGATCAAAAACCCTAAACTCATATGACATTAGTTCTCTATTCCTAGCTAGCTGTATATATTTGGATAACGTTTCTGTGCTGCAACTTTCTCACATGAAGAGAAGTGTTAATGAAATCAACCATTATCATATGTCTCTAACTTTCTAGTATTTATTGTCCTACAATAGTTCTTTTGTGGAAATTTCTCTTCAGTTTCTACCTGACTTGAGTTTTTCTTCCTACAAGGTCTCCTTGCCTAAAAAGCACAGTTCTTAAGGAAGATTTAATAATATCTTTCCACTTCAGAGTTTACTTTAGTAGTTTAGAAGTTCAAGATATCTGGAAACCAAATTTTGCAAGATAGTCTATCAAAAAGTTGTCACGCTTTTAAATGTCTATTTAATATTAAAACAAAAATGACCAATCCTAGTTTAGAGAAGTCAAAATGAAAAATTGCAATAAGTTAAATTAGCATTCTGATAAAATTACTTTTTTATCACAGTAAATACTCTGGAATAGACTTATATTCTTATACAATTGCTAACCTTTAGGCCAACTAAATTATTTTTACAGACAATCTATCTGCATATCTGTACCCTAAAGTTTAACTGCTCCCGAATATTTTACATAATTTGCTGTGAAGAACAATAATATGTTAATATTTATTCTGCATTTAGTATTCATCGTATTCTTTATATGCATAATTGTTTCATCTTGAATTTTTATGAGAGCCCTATGAGTAGCAAATATTACAAAAAAAACAAAAACAAAACAAAAAAAGAGTTAAGCAACTTGATCTGGACTGAAGAGATATTTTTTTAAAAACCAAGAACCTTGAGAATAGAATCTCAGTGTAAAAAATTCTGTCAATCACAGATTAACTGATTAAATGAATTATAATATGTCTATTAATTGGCCCAGAATTCCACCACTCTTAAGATAGGAAACTACATAATTAACATAGAATGATGTCTATGGTATATTTATATAATTTTAAGCAAAACACAGCTTTATATATTATGTTTAGTATATACCTTTTCTTGTAAAAAATCTAAGTGTACATGAGTGTGCACAGACACATGACATAAGGGGATGAGAAGACATACAGGTTCAAACCTTTATTTAAAACTCTTGTACCCAGACATGTTTTATAATCCCTAACTCTTTCATATTTGAGAATCACATTTTGTCGTATATGTCATATATTACTCATTCCAGAAGGGACTGGTACAACATTTTAAAATTAAACGTATTAGTATTTCTTCAGTAAAAAATGTTAATGTTAACAGTAAGTGGAATAAGTCAAGGTTTAAAATAGCCTTGAATCAGTTCAGGTCTGAATTTTTTTTGATTTCGCAATTAGAGATGTGATAGTAGATCTAATCAAAAGGTTGGCAATAGCTATCTCTGACTACTAAATTATAAGCAATCATAACTTTCTAAATACAATTTTCTCTATTTTCAGTCCACTATTATGTAATGAGTTCTTACTACATACCAGGTACTATTTCGGGTATGTTATTTTTTTAGTAGAATTTTTGTAATAAGTAAGAATTCCTCTTTAAATTAAAGAAAAAAATATAACCATTTAATTTTTAAAAGAAAGAAAATACTGGAAGACACATATGTTTGAAAAAAAATTGAAAATATTTTAATGATGATAATTGGATTTTTGCATATCAGAGTTTTGTAATAGTTGTTGTTTTTTCCAAGAGTGAATTCTCTTCTTCTAAAGAAACTATTGACTTGCTAAAAATCAAACAGGAAAGGAGTAACTGGCCCTGCAGTAAAATGTAGCCAATTCATCCCTGGAGGCTGACTGCAAAATCCCAGTTCAATGAAATCCAAAAGGCACTAGGCTAGCAGTGCCTGCATCTCAACTACACAGGTCCAGAGGCACAGTCTCAGTGGAATAACTTCATTTTGGAATAATCGTCATGGAACAAAAATAATCACGGGTTTAAAAATCTCATATATTTACATCTCAATTGTCCTTGAAAAACGCTTCTTTATAAATTACCTAACTCTATATATTTCTAAAAAATATGTCTCCTTATTGTATCATTAGACACATTTTTGAAAAAATATAAAACAGAAAGTAGAAAATTTCCCCCCAAAGGAAATGAAAAAGCAGAAGAATTGTTCTCTTCACTGATAATCTGCTTTCTCTTTCCTTTTTTCAAAACAGGGAATCAGGCTGTCATATGTAGTTGGAAAAATACGTTTTTCTTCTCTTTGAAGAAGTATGAGTTTATTCGAGTGGAGTCAGGTAGTTTATAAAAGCTATACACTTAATATAAAAAAGACAAAATATAAAACTCTTCCCTAAGTTTAATTTGATTTGAGGATCCGGATACCCTTTTTCTTGAGAGGACAGAACATCACAAATGTGAAATGGTGCACCTAGAAACATAGCACATAAATAGCTCAATCTGAAAGCATAACAATAAGCTCTCCGTCTATTATTGCAGAACCAATAAATAAGCGTAATGAAAGTCATGACACATTATTACATTATTCTGTATTGCTTCTATTCATTAAAAAAAAGGGATGAGTGCATATAAAATAATTTCACATGTCAAATGACAATAAGCCTTGCAATTGAGATGATGCTGAAAGAAATATTTGTAAAGGGCAGATACATGGTCTTATGTGACATTTCAAGATTATGATAGAAGTACAAAGAATCTAAGAAATAAGTACTTCCTACCAAAATAGTAGTAGCTTAGTATCCAAAACATTTACTTCATTCACCTGAGCTATGTGTGTTCTAATGTTATCAAGTCAAAGTCAATAATTAAAGAAAACCACACACACACACATTAAAAAGCTTCAGAAAAAAAATTCCCTGTCTATTAGCCTTTAGATGGATTCTACTTTTTCAGTTTCCTTATTGATTTAATATACTAGATTATATTAACCACACTGGCTTGTAAATGGGAAAGCTCTGAATCCTATTAATGGAGATACTCTGCCAAAATAATCAGCTTCATACTTAACAAGTTTCCAAGTATTTGGAAAAGCTGTGAAATAGGATTATAAGGTTAAGCTGTGTACATCTGGCTCGTCACTACATAAATATTTCAGAAATTTGATCTCATGGGCTGAAGAAACACCTGTCTAATCATGACTCTTTTCCAAGTTACATGAACTTCAGTGAGCACAGTAATACACAAATGCTGGCAAGAAATCATGATCAATTTACATAATGTGCTTCTTGTGTTAGGTATATAATTTTATATACCTAACATCTCTTTTCTGAGTGAAGATATAAGAAATATTTTAGGATGATTCTCTAGTATCATACTTATATTGGCGAAAGGGGTTGGAAGCTGCCCAAATTTTTGAAACCCAAGATAACCACTTGAAATGGTAAATATTGCTTTTTTCTTATATCATGGCATGTAATTTTAGTGTAATTGGATGCTTGAAGTATAAACGTAGTGTAATATGGACCCAGAGAATAAATAATAAGTGGCAGGAGTTGATGCATTAAAAAAAAAAAAAAAAAAAGGCACAACAGTAAAAAGCTTAGCAGTCCTAGTTAATCAAAACCTTAATGAAGTTGAACATTAGTTACTTTAACCAGATCCAGGATCAAATAACTACACAGACTCTGTCAAATACACAACAGACCATTAAGCTTGATTTTATTTTTGCAAATTTTGTTCAAAAGGTAATTGGGTTAAAAAAATGTACTGAATATGGCTATTATCAAATTAACTTCGAATGTCTAACTTGAAAACCTTGATTCTGAAACTGTGGTCCAAAATGGCAGCTAAAGGTCAATGACTCAAATTTCCAATTATATTTCCTGGGAGCAGATGGATGCAATGAAATCTAATGATTGAATTTTAAATGCTTTCCTGCACCTTTTATCTGTTTCCCAACATGTTGATCCTACCTTAATGCTCTAACAAGATAATAGGTTTATTACAATTAACCAACTGAAGTGATATCTCCATTTTCCAATTATTTATATCATATTACCTGGGGATATTGAATCTGAGCTCCTTCCTTCTCCCACCCCTAGCACCTTTCCATCACCATCCCACATTTTCCCCAAACAAGATCCAAACTAAACTATCATGAAACAACAGATGTATTCTTGGAGATTTGATTATTCTATTTAAACAATGAATAAAATGAAGCTCAAGTTCACTGAGGCTCAATAGGAAATTTCAAATGAAAATAATTTTAAGGAATTTGTTGACTAAGTATATAAATTTCCTCTCCTTATGTTACGAACTGATATGTTAGTCGATTTCTCGGATCTGCATAGGCATAAACATATAAAGAAGGTTTATCAAGAGGTAAAAAAAAATTAAAGAGTTTATTTTCAGGAGTGGCAGATGGAGGATTTTATCTCTACTATATCTCAATAGAGCACACTCTTGCCTGAAGAACAAAGAGTGCATCATATGGAGGGTTTATTTTAATGCTTTCTTGTAAAAGAAAATCAACATTTTACCTCTTCAAATATATAAAGTCTAGATTAAAGAAAATTCAAGAAGCTTTTATTTTAACTAGTAAACAATAGTTTCTTGTCTATCAAATGCATTTTAATAGTGCTAAATAATGATATTCAACCCAACCCATCTCAAATCTAACACACCTCTATAACACCTCCACTATATAATTATATGAATTATAATTATATGAATCTCAGGTCCAATCGTACATGTAGTTAAATATTAATCTAGTGGTAAACATCATTATCTCCTCAACATATATATCTAATTTTTTTTTAAAAAAATATTTACCTTAGATGTAAATATACAAGGTTTTTAAGGTATCCCTGTAAAAATATATTTTCTGAATAGATATTACAGAAAAGAGACCAGATGGCAAGGATAAGAAGAAAGAATTAGAATAATTCTTTAAGTCTAAGACAATAATTCCTTTTCTTTTACTTTACTCAAATGATGATTTATGATGCTTTTCAAATATTTCAGAATATTCTAAAACAAATGATACATGTTTTTGATTATATGGTTTTGTGTGAAAACTGACATAAATGAGTGAAAACTGGTATATTTGCAAAACATTAACATTTTACACACATTTTTTGGAAGTCACATTTCCAGTAGATTTCTAAACTGTACTCTTTAAAAGAAAGCATGTACGATAGTTTATGAAAAAGCACATTCAGAGATATGTGTAAAATACGACAGATAATAGAATATTACAGGCTATCTACTCCCCTTAAGTAGGCTTCTTGTAGTAACAGGAAATCCAGATCTCACCTGGAATCTCACCTGGAGAGATCAGGGTGAATTTACAGATAAACTTGATCTATAATGTTTAGATAATTGTGGATATAAATATTCTCATTGAGAAGACATTATTTGTGGGCTAATTTTGTAAAATACTTAACACTATTAGTTTAATGTTTCAAAAAGTCTCTTGTTTTTGAATGTTAATTGACAATGAACTGTAAATTTCTTAAATTTACATTTCTATGCTCCTTACTATTATATTTTCCTTCATTTTATATCCCAGCTACTCTGGCAAGTGGAGATAATTAATTTTTAATACAGGTTGAAAACTCATTCTGCTTGAAGCCTTTATTCTATCAAACACACTTATTGTTTGATATAGATTTGCAATTAAAATTTTAAGTTCAGATACATAATAATGAAGACCTAGGATAGCTTAAGAGTAGTAAATTATTTTAATTAACAGTACTGAAATGGGCAACATGCTGTTTATATGAATGCTTAGCTCATGTTTTCAAAATATGTGCCTTATAATTGTATATCACTTACACAAGAGAGATTCTGAAATTTCTAGAAGAATTTTGTAAGTTGGGTTATTATTATTACATACATATGATAATTGCTCATGGTGATTTTCTTTTCCCATTATCAAATGGCAAATGATTGGTACCAAAGTAATTAAATCATAAAATTAATGTCAATAAATATAAGTAAATGTAATCCCCAAATTACTATTTATGGTTTATCTATAATATCATTTCATTAAGAAAATTACATAGAAAATAAGTGTTTACATTTTATGGAAAGCTTCCAAAAATATCAGTATCTTAAACTTAATTAAATATATAAAGAAGATCATATTAGTTTCTTAATAATTTACTAGAGTTATGTGATCCTTAAAGCCTTAACAAATAGTCATAACCTTTGAATTGCATAGTTTCAATACTTTATAAACCATATCAAGGAACAGGACAAAAGATAAAAGATATGCCCTTTCTAATACTATTTTCTCTTACTATACTGTTTAAAGACCTGTGTTATTTTGTTTCAATTCAAAAATATAGTCATGATCAATATTTATGTTGGATGAAAAATGGTCAAGGTAAAGATAAATGTAATCTTGAAAGCTTTTATTCAGTTCTGGAATATACCCTGTTTTTACACATATACACATATACGTATGTATATTTATGAAACATTCTGTGAAAGTTGATGCTTATAATTATGAACTTGATCATGTTTTTTTTCATGAACTTGTAATATAATCAATAGAACTGTCTAGGAATTTTTATTGTAGTTATTAAAAGGTAACAACTATAAATAAAAATTATCAAAATGTGTCATCTTTAAATAATTTACCAGCATGTCATTATTTCATAATTTTTAAGGAAAAGATATCCTAGACTTTGGCCTTAGTAATTTGTAAGTTTGAACCCCAGCTCTGGTTGGTACTTGACAAGGGATTATAGAAAATGATAAAGAATTCATAATTTTTAAGAGTCTACTCTATTAGAAACCATGCTAGGTTCTCTCAACTATAGTGATCCACAAGATGAACATGATCCCTGTCTTCAAGTGTTCTGCTATCTAAACTGCTGTGTGACGAATTAACATTACTAATAATGAGTTCCACCACTGATCCAGAGGTTTAAAACTGTTTGGACTTAATAACATTCACCATTTTACATGTAGATCAGTTGGATCTTTATTAAGGATAGAAACTTTACACTACAACCCAAAGAAAGAATGAGTGAAAATTGGTACATATTAAGTTAACTGCTCAACATCCAGTCTCAGTATTTCTATTATGGCTCTTATGCATTAAGTAGCTTTAGGTTGAAGCATACGATAAAAATACTTCTATTGATTTCTGCTGATTAGATATTATTTTACAGTTCAGAAGACTGCACTTTCTTTTTACCTGCCAGGCTAAGTCCTGTTTTCCCAACACTGCCAAATGGTCTTACTTCCTTTACTCCAAACTTAACCAGGCAACAGAAGACAATGATGGAAAATATTATCTACTCCTTTGCTAAGACTTTATGTGTCAACTTTTCGCCTAAGGCAAAATTTAATAGCTGACTTGTGGATCTTTATTTCTAGAGATTTACTATGGAAACACTGACATAACCTTTAACCAGAGCAAACAGAGCCTCTCTAATAAGCAGGCGACACCAAATCTAAAAATGCACGAAGAACAGAAAGATCCTGGCAGGAATTAATCTGCCATTTTCACACATCTGCCCAAGGGAGGTATTGTAATTGCAAAAATTTACCCTAAGACTGCTGAGACTCATAGTAATTATGTTTCTTTCTTCTTCTTCTTTTTTTTTAATAGAAATAGCCACAGGTGGTAACAAATTGGGTTTAGAGATGGGGAACTGGGCACGCATTCTAACCCAAATTACTATGTAATTGTCTTGATTATAAAAAAACTGCGGAAAGTCTATTGCTCAAAATCCGAATTAAAAAAAAAAAAAGTGTTGTTAAATGTATTCCTTGTCTTTTAGTTTCTCTCCAATTAGGCATATCACTTCATTCGTTGGCATTGGCACATCTGATATCAGGGCAACACTGTAGAATAGGCTTTTGCCAATAACCCTAACAAATTCCTGTGAGTGTGATTTGTTTAATAGTATAATTCTCTTATTTCCTGCCTTATTATTATCTAGGGATAAATAGTAGCTTTCCTAGAAGGTCAGTATCTAGAAATTTAGCTAATAATTGCTACTATCTGTGCATCTGCCAGCGTGTGTGTGTGTATGTGTGTGTGTGTGTGTGTGTGTGTGTGTGT
>NW_011888794.1:9310047-9315936 GCF_000151845.1 Pteropus vampyrus
AGTAAGAGTCAAAGTGTATCGCCAAACATTTTTTTTCACTCAGGATTTTCTGATTTATTCAACCAAGATTAAAATAAGAGATTAGGTGTTGGTTTAAAACAAAAAGAAAAAATAAACAATTCGTTACTATAACCCAAGGTCATGTAAAGCTTAAAATAATAATAAAAATAAAGCAAGCAAGTGTCTTGCCTTGTAACTATGTGAAGACAAGTTTGTATGTAATCTTTAATTCTACCTTAATGATAATGATAATAAAGATATATGATTGATTTCTCTTTTATTTTGCATGACTTATTCACATTCTTAATTCAATAAATTAATTTGGAATAAACCATTTTAAAATAAATGAAAAAATCAAAAAGCAAAACAGATAGCAAGAATTTTATGAACCTTAGAAGATATAGATTAGAATTTACCAATATTTAGATAATATTTTAGTTTTTGCTGACAAAACTATAAAATCAAAATTATTTTTAAGATTTTCAGAAAGTTTTTATGACAATATTTATATGAAGATATATCATTAAGGAATTACTAAGTTTGGGCTCGAAAATATTCCTTTTTGTAGCTAATTCCTTTTTATTCTCAAAATACTAAATAACATTTTTTTCTAATAACTTTTGCTAAGATTTTAAGCATATTATTTCTCAAACATTCTAATTTTTTACTGTCATCTCATCTACTGAATTGGGGACATCTGTAAAAGCACATATAGGCTACTTTACACTGAAGTTAGATAATCCTTCTCATGGTAATCATAGGTAAATTGTTTTTAGAAATATCAGTTCTGCATATGCTATTGCTCTGCTGAAATAGCAAAAGAATCTATCACCTATTTAGACATAAACTAATCTCAGTATACTCTGATAAAATGTGCCGTGTAGAAAATAAAATGAACAGCTTTCAGCAAAAGTATTTATATTAGGGTCTGTGAATTAAAAAGAGAGATTATATCTTATGGATGAAAATTATAGAATTAGGTTTTAAAATTAATGTATGTGTTTGTTCTTAGTGCAAATAAATAAAAAAAATATAATTTATCTCAGACGTTGATAGACTAAAATTGGGTTATAAAATTAAGAAAGTTATTTGGACCCCTGGGACCATTTTTCCCTACAAAAAATACCTTTGCATTTCTGCTTTGTAAAGGTAAGTTTTTGGGATTTAGGACTTGTCCATGTATTTTTATTTGTGTTTTATTGAATTGGAGGACTTTGGTAAAACTATAATCCAATCATTACTTAGCAATGATTGTTATAGATTCAGGTAGAAGTGCTGTAAAGTGGCATACCAATTGATGACTTATGCTTAAATTACATTTTTCAAAATTATCTCTAAAAAAGCTGAAGAAAATAAATCTAAATAACCATAGTTGATGGAAATAAATTATTTAGTCACATTGTAAGTCAAATCTATTATTTAAAAATACACATACTATTAAAAATACTATTAGAAACTTTCTGAATATAAAGTCATCATCTACATTATATATTAATATAATTTACAAAAATGCACCCAGTGTATCTTAAAAACAGTATGTATCTATAAAACAATTATGAATGTATAGCTTTGAAAACTTGAAAGAGATTTAATGCTCCTGCTTTCAAATTTCACAAAGGCTACTTTTAGCTGATAAAGAGAGTAAACAAGAACTTGTCCTTTAAATAGTCCCTTTAATGGTGTTCCACTAATTAAAAATCATTCAAAAATGTTACAGGTTTAAAAAATAATAAATGTTGCTCAGACAGGGTATATTCCAGAACTGAATAAAAGCTTTCAAGGTTACATTTATCTTTACCTTGACCATTTTTCATCCAACATAAATATTGATCATGACTATATTTTTGAATTGAAACAAAATAACACGGGTCTTTAAATATTTCAAAATGACTGAAATAAAATTCATTTCTAATACCATTAAGTTATTTTAATATATTCCATTTCTCCAATCAAACCAAAGTCTATTTATGTAGATTAGTAACATCTAAAGTTTCATTTATCTAACCTGTATTTATCCTTTGATCACAAAGCTTGTTAACTTAAATGATCTTTTATTGTTATGATTCGTTTTCCCATAATTATGCTGTTTAACTGCCTTAGTTTTTGAAAAAAAATATATGCAAACGTGCCAATCATATTCAGCACAGTTATGCTAGATGCTCAATGAACTGTAAATGCTATTTCACTACAGTACAACTGCCTGGAATAGATCCAGGGCAAGGCCTACAAATACCAGTAATCAGAATGTCACTAGGACCAGAACAGACAAATAGAAGTGTGTCACATGTATATCAATAGATTCTCTCAAACACTGTCTGAAAGCAATTTTACAGTCTATCACTGGAACAACTTGGTGCATACAAGTGAAAGATGCCACCCACACAGCCACAATTTGCATCTGTATATCATTTTCTTTTCTTTTCTTCTTCTTCTTCTTTTTTTTTTTTTTTTTTTTGCTTTACCTTAAAAATATTGAACTTCTTCAGTGGCAAAGAAGCACTAGCAAGCTTCTGCTTAGTCACAGCAGGGAATGTTGATGTCATTAAGGACTTCTTTATTATAGATAATTTATTTCAGGAGACCAAAGGATAGCAATATATCACTGTCAAAGCCAGTGGTGAAAGCTATAACTAACTATAAAATACTGTGTGCCACTGAAGGAAATTCTTGTCAACGTCTCCTTTAGTAAAATAGGTTGACAATAGATTAGTGTAGGTCAGATGAACTTTAAAAGTGTTTTGTAGGTAGGTGGCAGAAGTCACACTATCTTCAAATGGATAGGCGAAATGAACTTTATGCTATTCTCTAACAAATATACAGTCACTGGTTGAAGGAATTCAGTACTAAAAAAAAAAAAACAAAAAAAAACCTTCCCTTATGTCTTTACTAAAATATGACTTTAAGATAATGCCCTGTGGGATTTATTAAACAGGAGTATCACTGAAGGGAATACATTCTGGAGCAATGACTAATATCATAATTAGCAGGTGCATTTGTAAGAATTTACCCACTATTGAGTGTATTGCAAGACTTCTCAGCATAAGGGAGTTAAGTTTTACTTCCTAACTGGCATGAGTCCAGTTCTAGTTGGCTTCATCTTCCTCCTGTTGTTTCATCATCAGACTCATGGAATATATTCTCACAATGCTTCCAGCCATTCTACCATCGTCTGAAAGAATCAGAAATCTGGATATGATTTTTTTTTTCTCTTAATCTGCATAAACTCCACTGAAGGCCAGTGGAATGTTCTAGAATGGCTGGCTCTACTCTAAGAAACTTCAAACCATTTGAAGCTTTAAAACAGTAAAATCAACAACACATTTTCAAAAAAATAAAGTTTTGAGTTCATCCTTAAAGTGAATTGCCTTTGAATTAATAAAGTCTAAAAATGGGCTAATATCTGTGGTTATGTATTTACTTACATTTTATTGAAAATATGAACCCATATGTACATGTATACACATACTTTAATTTTGTCAAAAAGTTTCATTGTTCACATTTTCATAATTATAAGAAAAGCAAACCTGCATTGCAGTAAATGCATATAAACCTTCATTAATCTTAAAAACCGTAAAGTATTTTCTTAATTTATACTTTTTATTTTATAGATATATTTATATTGCATAATATTACATAAACAACACTAATAGTGAAAAATTTGAAAGCTGACAATGGTAGTGAAACAATACGATTCAAATATATTTTTAAACAGTATTATATTTTTATCTGGAGATTTTTAAGGATTTTTCTTTTTAAATGTGTATGTTTCTTAGTCCTTTAACAGAAATTATACTTGAAATAGTTTTAAGAATAATTAATTTTTATCTCACATATAAACCTGTATCTGTGCACTGTAAAAGATAAATAATGTATATTATAACACCAACTTTGCAGAGAAAATTTTCTGGAAAATATGATTTGGGGTTTTTTTGGGCATGGCTTGATCGATATAGTCACAGGCAATAGGAAATGTCTAAAACATGTAAATTTTTTTCTTGACTAAAAAATATGTTCAAGCAGTTGAGATAGAAATTGTAGGGCCTATTTTTTTATGATCCGATATTTTTCATATTATACAAAGCCTTAAATAATATGAAGGTGCCAAGAATAAAATTCCAAAATCCTCCATGTAGACTTATATAGGATAATATTTATTGAAATTATAAAACTAACTCATAGAATGCATGTAAAATTATAGCATTCATGCATAGAATCCAAGTAAAATTAAAAATTATCTTACTCTTAAATTTATGAAGAACCGATAGATTATTAACTCAATGTAAGGATAAGTATTACCTAATTGGTATCTCAGAAATTTTATTGAAAACTAAAAACTAGTAGATGAAGAAGTTATTATCTTATGAGTGCCTATTTCAACTAATATTAAAAATAAAATTCTCAGATTTCTAGTTCATATAGTTTTAAAAAATTATACTTATATATTTCCATTTATTGTAAAATTGAGAAATACACACAGATTTATGTTGGAGCTGAGATTTTTATGGGCACATACAACACTAGTAATAACATATTAAGAATGATAATAATTTGGACTTTAAACTCTTCTAAAAACAAAGTCAAAATATCTTAGTGGCTGATTATCTTTTTAACTGGGTTTACTTGCACTTTGTATTATTTTTAATATATGATAAAACAGAAAAAAGTTTTATGATTATGTACTCATGCTAATTTAAAGTAGAAATTAATCCTTCTGTCTTTTAAGAATCTTTATTTTAAAACAAGTATACAGGATACTCCTGGAGGCATGCAGTAAGAAAGGAAAATTCACTTTCTGCTCAGCCAACTCCAACCCCTATAGATAGAGATGTATATAAAGTTTATGCAAATGCTTGCATGTAACTAATCAAACTATGCTGTCTTGGAATAACATTGCAGGAAAATATCTTCAAAATTATAAACAAAGAAAAATATGTTTACACATTTTGTTACTGAAGTCATAACATGATCTTGGGAAGTATCCTATTGTCAAGAATCTCTTATATTACAGAAGTAGAAATAAAGGCAAACAATGAACAATGTTCCCAGTAAAGATATACTTTTCTTTTTACTTTTTCATTCTAAAATAGTGAATTTATTGTCTATACTACAATAATTTAGTCCTCTATGTCTCAATTTCATTTTATATGTTTATCATGTGTTTAATTCCCTTTTATTGAAAGACCATGCACATATATCAAAAAAGATTTTCTCTTTTATCATAAAGAATCTAAAGTCAACTCTAATGTGAATCTTTAAAATTGAACTGTAAAACACCGCATTCCTTTTAAAATTCTATTTTAGTAGATCTTATTCAGCTGGCTCAATATATTTTCTTCTGTGAAAGCATATTAAAATGACTTGTAGTAGTGCTATCAAAAAATCAGAAAACACAGATGTTCAAACAAACTGGAATTTCTCCCATTAGTGAGAAGTCCCCAGCCTCCTCCCCACTTCTCAGCAAAGCCTTCTGAAAACACCTGTTGAGAAGTTACCCTGAGACTTAAATAATTCTTGATAAGCTATGACGAGCAGTTACTTCTGACAATTAGTCATGATCTCTACTTGATTTTAGATTCTCATATTAACATATGAAATAATTCACATGGAAATTGTTCCTATGAATAATGCTTTTATAAATTTGTATAACAATCCATTTGCCTCACCTACCACAAAATCTGTGCTCCTATTTTTCAAAATGAGTTTTATAGCTTTAAAATGAATAAAATATTTCATTATAACAACATTGTATTATGAGTCACACTACTGAGGATATTTTAACCCCTAGTCTATTGTTTAAACACTTCATAGAATGATTTTAATTCAGCTAAGGAACTTGAAATAAAATCTTTTGAAAACTTGAAATAAAATCTCTTCTCACAAACCAGTCTT
>NW_011888794.1:9315986-9348715 GCF_000151845.1 Pteropus vampyrus
ATTTATGAAGAACCGATAGATTATTAACTCAATGTAAGGATAAGTATTACCTAATTGGTATCTCAGAAATTTTATTGAAAACTAAAAACTAGTAGATGAAGAAGTTATTATCTTATGAGTGCCTATTTCAACTAATATTAAAAATAAAATTCTCAGATTTCTAGTTCATATAGTTTTAAAAAATTATACTTATATATTTCCATTTATTGTAAAATTGAGAAATACACACAGATTTATGTTGGAGCTGAGATTTTTATGGGCACATACAACACTAGTAATAACATATTAAGAATGATAATAATTTGGACTTTAAACTCTTCTAAAAACAAAGTCAAAATATCTTAGTGGCTGATTATCTTTTTAACTGGGTTTACTTGCACTTTGTATTATTTTTAATATATGATAAAACAGAAAAAAGTTTTATGATTATGTACTCATGCTAATTTAAAGTAGAAATTAATCCTTCTGTCTTTTAAGAATCTTTATTTTAAAACAAGTATACAGGATACTCCTGGAGGCATGCAGTAAGAAAGGAAAATTCACTTTCTGCTCAGCCAACTCCAACCCCTATAGATAGAGATGTATATAAAGTTTATGCAAATGCTTGCATGTAACTAATCAAACTATGCTGTCTTGGAATAACATTGCAGGAAAATATCTTCAAAATTATAAACAAAGAAAAATATGTTTACACATTTTGTTACTGAAGTCATAACATGATCTTGGGAAGTATCCTATTGTCAAGAATCTCTTATATTACAGAAGTAGAAATAAAGGCAAACAATGAACAATGTTCCCAGTAAAGATATACTTTTCTTTTTACTTTTTCATTCTAAAATAGTGAATTTATTGTCTATACTACAATAATTTAGTCCTCTATGTCTCAATTTCATTTTATATGTTTATCATGTGTTTAATTCCCTTTTATTGAAAGACCATGCACATATATCAAAAAAGATTTTCTCTTTTATCATAAAGAATCTAAAGTCAACTCTAATGTGAATCTTTAAAATTGAACTGTAAAACACCGCATTCCTTTTAAAATTCTATTTTAGTAGATCTTATTCAGCTGGCTCAATATATTTTCTTCTGTGAAAGCATATTAAAATGACTTGTAGTAGTGCTATCAAAAAATCAGAAAACACAGATGTTCAAACAAACTGGAATTTCTCCCATTAGTGAGAAGTCCCCAGCCTCCTCCCCACTTCTCAGCAAAGCCTTCTGAAAACACCTGTTGAGAAGTTACCCTGAGACTTAAATAATTCTTGATAAGCTATGACGAGCAGTTACTTCTGACAATTAGTCATGATCTCTACTTGATTTTAGATTCTCATATTAACATATGAAATAATTCACATGGAAATTGTTCCTATGAATAATGCTTTTATAAATTTGTATAACAATCCATTTGCCTCACCTACCACAAAATCTGTGCTCCTATTTTTCAAAATGAGTTTTATAGCTTTAAAATGAATAAAATATTTCATTATAACAACATTGTATTATGAGTCACACTACTGAGGATATTTTAACCCCTAGTCTATTGTTTAAACACTTCATAGAATGATTTTAATTCAGCTAAGGAACTTGAAATAAAATCTTTTGAAAACTTGAAATAAAATCTCTTCTCACAAACCAGTCTTCTTGAAATAAAATCTCTTCTCACACACCAGCTTACATGATGGTTCTGCATCCATATTCAATACAAATACCCTTATATCCAAGAGTATATAGATCTTAATCTTAAAATTTTAGGAGGTCTTAAGACTCACACAAAATCTTTTGATACTTAAACAAATCTTAATTTGAGCTGTAACATTAGATTTATAAATTCTGTAGTTTCTAAGGTTGATATCACCACTCTTTACCAGTGTATTTCAAACCATTATGAAACTCTTTTCATTCCATTAATAGAAATACACTGTGCACCTTCTAAACAGCACAAAAGATGCTGGAAAAGAAAGATAAACCAGATCTAGTAGCTACTAGTCCAAGTGCACTCTGATGTATTAAAATTCTTCCTTCAGAAGTACACATGAGATTAACAGTGTTTCCTCAGCAGGCTGTGTTAAATACGCCCACCAATAAATGCACTTGAAACAAGATTATGGGAAATCTAAGTACTGTTAATTTAAGCATGTCAGTTGAGCAAAGTGTTTGTAGGACACTAGCTTAAAAAGAAAGAAAAAAGAAAGGTCACTTAGTCAATGTTCTCCATAATAGGTATTGAGAAAAACCTGATACATTTCAAAGAAAATTAACATAAGAGGAATTTACAAAGCATCCTGTATAAGATAGTAAAAGCTCAGTAGTAAAAAAAGGAGGACCTGTTTTAACAGTTTATATTGAAGATATTTCCAGGGCAGGAGCAATATGGGAAATTGAGCCACTTTGGAAAAAAATTCAAGGACTTAATTTGTTTTTCTGTGTCTTTATGGTATAGAATAAGATTCTAGGAAAAAAAAAAAAAGAATGGGAAGGAAGTCTGTCCTTTGTTTTCTGTTTAAAAATTCTGCGTGTGTGTGTGTTTGTGTGTGTGTGTGTGTGTGTGTGTGTGATTTGCTTTAGCTCAAATTTTACTGCTAATGAGAGGAATTATTATCATCGTTATCACCATCAGCATCACCATCACCATCATCACCATCATACATCTGTCAAACAATGACTAGCTTTAAGAACAGCATGGTGTAGATACAGTATGGGCACACCTGTCCCTCAAAACCTTCTAGATACTTCCATCCAGGACTGTTCCTCAGTAATCTGAGCAAGAAATCAGGCTTGCTGAGAATTCTACTGCACCAACTTCATTTCTACTAGGACCCTAAATAAGAATTTAACTGATAGTAATTGAAGTAGATTATATATTCTATATCTTTGTAATTGTCAATGGTATATTACATATACTTATTTGTAAAGTATACTTATTTGTAATAGTAAAGATCTATAAATGTATACTCTAATAGATCTCCTTCTAAAAAGATGATCACAAATACCAATTTTACACAGTCACAGAAAGACTTTCGCAGAACCACAATTGTTTTAAGGGAGGAACTTCCTGTTCAGTTTTATATGGACTTCAGAAAAAAATCATGATTACTAGTATATAGTAAACACTGTAAAAGTGGGATTTAATACTACTACAAAGTATCAATTGTAGTAGTATTAAATCCCACTTTTACAAGTACAAAAGTCTGTTTTACAAGGACATTATAAGAAAATGTTTTGCTAAGTTTTAATGTTTGTTACACTTATCTCAGAAAAGATAAGATTATGACATTTTACAACTCCATTTTAATAATAAAAACATTACTGTGTCAAGTGTTAGTAAAAGGTATTTGCTTTTCAAAGCATAAAATAATGAACAAATTATTTTCATTTACCCCAAGCTAATGTTCCTCTCAAAGTGTCACTTTTAGTTAAACTCAATTTTGAATTTCAAGTTCTATTCACCCAGAGTAATTTGTAGCAACATGCATTCATAAGAAGCAAGAATTAAGTTTTTCTGTTACACGACTCAATAGTGAATAAAAAAAGAAAAAAAAAAACAGGCAGTGACTAGACACAGCACAAGTCACCTGCTGTTGTTAGAATCTATGTGCATACTGGGTCAGTTAATTTTTTCACGTATTAACTCGGGATGATGCTATCTAATATATATTAAACATCACTTAGGTGTACTGAAAATACAGAATATACAAACTAAATGCATCTTGGAATTCTTTTTTGGCACAAGTGTCTTTAACGCAACTTTGTCTCCTGTTTTCCACAACCCAAAATGAGTGTGTGACCCTCTGGTGAACTTTGTTCATTCCTCAATGACTCCAAGAAACAGAACAGAAAAACCACAGGACAAAATAAATTTAAGCTTTTCACAGAGTTACTTATCATCATCCAGAGTCTACATTTATTCAAACTTTTGAAAGATCTTGAGAGCATAAGTCACATTTTCAAAGCTTAAGCTGCACTTAATGAATTATGCTGCAGTTTTAGCTAAACAATAAATGAGTTCTGTGTCCTTTAAAATACTTTTTAAATATAAAACTGACTTTTTGGGGGGTGAAAACTTAGTTCAAATTGATTCAGGCTCTGGAATTCTAACTGGTTGCTATGTTGTACTTCAAGTAGTTAACTTCTCAACATTTGGGTACACATTTCTTTCATTTGGCATCAAATTTCTAATGGAATTAAAGATTTTTTAAGTGAATTAAGTAAAACAAGTTTTTTTTCTACTCTGGGGATCCTTTGTTATGGAAAGAAATGTGACCAACAAATAAAAATAAAGTAAAAATAAACTATTAATACTGAACACTTAACATTTTAAACCTATAAAAATAAACTTTAAAAATGCAACAAAAGCAAGACATTTACATCTTGAAGATTTTAGACTATTTACATGGGAGGGGTTATGTGCAGAATAAGTTGTATACACAGTGGCAAAGTGTAAACCGTTTTCTTTAAAAAATAATAATAATAATAATTCCCCTCTCACTGCTGCTGGCAATGTGGCTTGTCCTGTACCAAAGGTTTCAGGACAGCTCCAAAATCAGCAATAAATTGAAGTCCCAGTTAGGTTAAAAGTCTCCTACCTGAATTATGGACATCCGAGTGGCAGGGGTCTCGCTCGCATTAGTCCCTTGTCCGGTGAAGCTGGTGTGGCAGCCCGCGTGGCCCTGAGGAACAGTCAGGTTGTTGGAGGCCGGTTTGAGATACATCACCTCCGACCGGGGCGAGCTGAGGGGCAGGCGGGTCTGGTAGTCAAAGTACATGGGGGAGGTGGCCAGGGAGGGGCTGCTCACCACGTTCATGACGTTCATGGCGTTCCTCTCCTCCACTTCGCTCTGCACCAGCATGATATCATTTTTGTTGATCTTCTTCTTCTTGCCCTTGCCCCCGCCCAGCTGCGGGTGGCTGTACTCGGCGATGCGGCAGTTGTAAGTGCGGATTTCCTTGTTCTCGCGCTTGCACTTGACCGCGATGGTGATCATGGCCGCTAGGAGAATGATGGAGATGGTGCTCAGAGTCACGATGAGCGGCAGCGACATGTCCCAGTGGTGCTGCTCGCCGTTCACCCGGGGAACCCCCTCGGGCAAGGAGCCGCTCACCGAGCGGATGATGAGCTTGGCCACCGCGGACAGGGTGGGCTTGCCGTGGTCAGTCACCTTCACTACCAGCTCCACCACTGGCGTCACGTCCTCCCAGAAGGGGTGCAGCGTGCGGATCTCGCCGCTGGACGGGTCGATTTCAAACAGGTGGTCGTCATTACCATCTACGATCTCGTAGGTGAGGCGCCCGCTCTCGCCGAAGTCGCTGTCAAGGGCGCGCACGGTGCTCACCAGGTAGCCCAGGCCCGCGTTGCGCGGCACCTGCAGCTCAGCGGTGTCGTTCTGCAGCGTGGGCAGCACGATCACCGGTGCGTTGTCATTCACGTCTAGCACTGTCACCCTCACAGTGGCGTTGCTCTCCAAGTGCGCGGGCGCCCCCGAGTCCTTAGCAAGCACCTTGAACTCAAAAGCCTTGGTCTGCTCGTAGTTAAAGGAGCGCAGGGCGTAGATGGCTCCGTTGGTGGGGTTCACAGACACATAGGTGTAGATGGACACGTCGCCGATGTGCGAGGGCAGGATGGAGTAGGACACTGTGCCGTTCTGGCCGAGGTCGGGGTCCTGGGCGAGCACGGAGCCCAAGTACTCTCCTGGGATGTTGTTCTCGTGCACCTGCAGCACGTAGAGTCCCTTGGTGAAACGAGGAGGGTTGTCGTTCTCGTCCAGGATCTTGACAGCGAAGGACTTGGTGGAGTTGAGTGGAGGCGATCCCCCGTCCCGCGCCACGATTGTCACATTATACTCGTCCTGTGTCTCCCGGTCCAGCGGGCGGTCAGTCACCACCGTGTAGAAGTTGTCGTAGTTTTCCTCAAGCTTGAAGGGCACAGAACCTCCCGACCCGCCCAGGCCTCCGCCGCCTGCCGTGCCCCCTCCGCCCAGGACCCGGCACTGCAGCTGCCCGTTCTTGCCCGAGTCGCGGTCAGTGACCCGCACCAAGGCGATGACGGTGCCTGGCGGGGCGGCCTCGCTCAGCGCCCCCTGGCGCACAGAGACGAAACCGATGGACGGCGCGTTGTCGTTGCGGTCGATGAGCTTGACAGTGACCTTGCAGTGGGCCGGGATGGGGTTGGGACCCAGGTCTCGGGCCTGCACGTCGATCTCCAGCATCCCATTCTCCTCATAGTCCAGGTTGCCCTTGACACGGATCAGGCCGGTCTTGGGGTCGATGGAGAACAGCTCCCGCACGCGGTCGGGCACATAGCTGCTGAAGGAATAGAGCACTTCTCCATTTGGACCCTCGTCGGCGTCGGTGGCGTTCAGATCAATGACCACGGTGCCCAGTGGGGCGTTTTCGGGTAGTTCTACCAGGTAGGAGGGCTCCTCGAAGACTGGGCTGTTGTCGTTCGAGTCAATCACCTTCACGTTGATCTGCACCGTGGCTGAGCGCGGCGGCTCGCCGCCATCCAGGGCCGTCAGCACGAGCGTGTGGTGGTTCTGCTGCTCGCGGTCCAGCGCCTTCTGGATAACCAGCTCTGGGAACTTGGTGCCGTCGCCGCGGGACTTGACGTCCAGCGCGAAGAGGCCGTGGTCGTCGCGCGTGAGCAGATAGGTGCGGAGCCCGTTCTCGCCGGCGTCGGGGTCATGTGCACTGGTGAGGGGGAAGCGGGTGCCGGGGGCCGCGTTCTCGGAGATGTCCATCTCGATCTGGTCCGAGGGAAAGGAGGGCGCATTGTCGTTGATGTCCTGGATCTCCACCTTGATCATGCAGATCTCTTTGTCGTTGGCGAACACCTCGAGGGATAGCTGGCACTTGGCATTGTGGCGGCACAGGGACTCGCGGTCGATGCGCTGCTTGGTGTAGAGGAGCCCGCTGTCGACGTCCACGTCCAGCAGGTGCGGCGCGGAGTTCTCCAGCACCCGGTAGCTACCCGACTTGCCGCGCCCGCCGCCGCCGCCGCCGCCGCGCTCTGCGGGCGGAAGCCCTGGCTGCAGTCGAGCATCCTTGCCAATGTTGCCGATCACCGTGCCGGCCCCTTGCTCCTCCGGCACCGAGTAGTTGAGGTTTTTGAGCGTCAGGGCAGGAGCCCATAGCAGGAAACAGCAACAGATGGAAAGGTACATCCCAGACCGGTGGGGTGGGGGCAGGAGCAGCCGGACTGGAGGGGTGAGTGGATGGGTGCGCGCCAGCCTGGAGCCCCGGCGCAGCGTGCGCGCGCGACGCCAGCCGCAAGTCTGTGGGTCCTTCCTTCTCTCCGCTCCCGGGCTGCGGCACCCGGCGGTCTGTCCTTATTCCGCTCAAGTTGCCGAACCTGTTGATCTACAGCATCCGCACTGGGCGAGAAGCAGCGGCGCAGCAGAGCTGCAGGGTCACGGAGCAAGGCGGCGGCTCCCAGCAGCTGGGGGAGAGCCCGGGGCTTTGTCTCCACCACCCGGACTCCGGGCGACTCAAACTTGAGCGATGGTGCCGGCGATAAGAAGTCAATCGAGTCTGGGAGGGATGATAATGAGCTAAGAATCCGTAGGTTTTCCTCGCTCCCACTAGGGCGCTGCGAATCCACTCCCGCCCGTAGCCGCCGAAATACTCTTCACATGGGGTGGGGGAGGGAGCGGGGAGGTGTGTCTCCAGGCAGATCGGAAAGTGAAATCCTTACTTGTTTCTTGTCTCCTGGGGAAGAGGAGCAAAGATGAGAGTCAGATATATTTTGAAGCTTCCCCTGAGCCCCGTGAAATGACTGCTTGCTTCGCGGGCTGGTCTGTTTTCAGGCGGTGTTTTGCTGCATTTAGAGATCTAATCTAGCATTGCTGGCTGAGGCAGCGGCGGCAGCGGACTGCATCTCCCAGCCAAGCGTATTTCTCTCTCTCTCTCTCTTTCTCTCTCTCTCTCCTTTCCGAGCAGCCAGAGGGAGGGGAGGAAATGCAGCGCAAAGAACTAGTGTCCGGATTTGTAGTTTCCACCCTCCACCAAGCTCCTCCCTCTCTTCCTCGGGAAAGGCTCTCCCCGAAGTCAGAAAAGCCACAGCCTGATCAGCGTTTGCGGTCGGAGTCTATTGGGAAGGGGGGAATGGATCAACGTATCTCCGCTTCTGTTCAGAGAACACGCACGTTTTTTTTTTTTCCTTTTTCCCCGCTACACCAAGCCAGTAGCCGCCGCTACCATCCCATTCTCTTCCCCCGAGCAAGGACTTCTCTCCATGCAGTTTAATTCCAGTTTGCTTTGCTTCCCAGACGAAAGGAAATCAACAGGCAACTCATGGCTTGGTGTGCAGATCTGAAGGGGGAGGGGGAGGCAGATTACGGGAGGGGGAGCCACCTCCCAGTCCTCGCACACACACACTCCCTGTCTCTCGCTAGAAGGGAAACAGTCTGCATTCACAGGGCTGAGCTGTCAAGTGCCTCTCTTTTCTTTCTATTCAGCATCTCCTTCCAATGGCCCTGTCTCCCAGTCCTCTTCATCTAGGAAGGAAAAATTGGCGAGGAATAAAAGTGGAGAATATTTGAAGCGAATAAAGTGCGGGTTTTTTTTTCCTTCAATTTTGTTTGTTTGTTTGTTTGTTTTGATCTTTATAAGTAGGAGTGGGCTGGATGAAAGCAGCACATCAAGGTTTGGCGTGATGCATTCTGCAGTCTCGCTCTCGCAGTCTCTAGGGTGGGCAGGGGGTGAGGAGCTGCGGCCGCGACGGTCCAGCCAGAGGCTCCCAATCCCCGGGGTGCCACCGCTGAGGGGACGTTAGGCTCAGCTCTGTCTACACATCATTTCGGGTTTCTCGAGGCGCCTGGACACACGGGGATGACACATCCAGAAATGCAGGTGTTCGGATCTGCCGGATGAGTCAGAGGCAGCGGAACGAATCGTATTCACTCTCGCCTCACGGTCCTCCCTTCCCAGGCGTTAGTTGCGGCTTCTCCCTAACGCTTTCTCTGACTCACTCTACAGAGAGAAAAGCCAGATTCATGTTTTGGAGGAAAAAGAAGAAGCGAGAGAAAGGAAGGGAGGGAAGGAGGAAGGTGAAGGCGAATCCACCAGCACTTTTACTCTACCTCTTTCTGCTGGAGTCCGAGGCTCGGGAAAGCAAGGCGTCTGTTCTGCTAGGTGTATTTATTTATTTATTAGGAAAAAAAAAAAGCTGTCCTTTTGGTTAGGCGTGAGGAAACCCCAAATCTTTCAGAGTCTTGAAAAAAAAAAAAAAAAAAGCAGGAGATTCCAGTGAGTGTTCGCAGCTTAGCGCCACATCACAGTCCACGATTTTCCTCGCGACGTTCCTTATTCACAAAGTCCAGCGCCGGTGTGCACCGTCAATCGTGCAGTCCGTTGTGGAGGTTTTTTTTTTTTTTCCCCCCCTCGTTTCTGTCACGGGTGGTCTCTTTCAATCTGGTGCCAATCAGGATCAGCTCGCCGCCTGCGAAAGGCGTGCGGATTTCAAAGCAAATAGATCCATCTCCGCGAGCAAAGCGTCGAAGGAGATGAAAGGCGAAAATTCAACAGTTGGAGTCGCGTCTCCCCGGCCGCCCTCCACCGCTGCCGCATCCGCGGGGCTCGCAGTCCCCGCACTCCCCTCAGCGCCTCTTGCTGACTGACTCTATTCACCTCACGCCGCCGCTTAAACATTGATACTGATTCCCTGCCAGCCAATCCGCGTGAGGAGCAGGGCCCCGCCTCCTCCGCCTGCGCCCAATCGAAGGCGGAGAAGAGCCTGGCGGGGGCGGAGCCAGGAGCCCCCGCGCCTCAGAGTCATTGATTAGATCAGTTGGATGGGAGACCTTCGCGGCTGGCAGTCGTGGCGGCTCCCCCGGCCTTGCTGCGGGGTCTCCCGAGTCTTAGACTACTGGGAGAAGCTCCCGCACTGTCTCTCTTTTGAAAGGAGGTAATTAAATGAAAAAAAAAAAAAGTTTGACAGCGATTTAATTTTTTTTTTGTCCGATGTACACAGGAACCGGAATCGCAGCTTGCTTGCAGAATAAGGTAGCTGCTGTCTTTCTGATGGGTTCCTGATGGGTTTCTGTACACACACACACATACACACACACACGCACAGACACGCACGCATGCACGCACCATACACACACCCATACCAGGGAAGACGCAAATTGCTGGCTTCGCGTGGACCTGCCAGAATGAGGTGCAGAGTAGTGTGTGTGTGTGTGTGTGTGTGTGTGTGTGTGTGTGTGTCTGTGTGTGTGTGTGCGCGCGCGCGCACGCGTGTGTGGCTGGGGGGTGTGATATGTATTTCAGCGAGTGTGTGTGAATGCACTGGCGCTCGCGCGCCCGCTTCTGCCCACGCTGGTGCAAACACACCGCGAGCAACAGCAATCAATATGTAACTTTCTCTATCCTCAGAGAAAAATCAGCTGTCCCCAGGCGCCCATGCAAGGAAAGTCGCTTGATTATGAAAGTGTTTCAGAAGAAAAGTAGAATCCCGGTGAAAGAGAGGCTGTGTCTCCCCAGAGGGAAAGTACCTCTCCTTTAAGGAGAAAGGCTCGCTGTCAATTCAAGCTTCTGTAGCTTGTTAAAACTCAAATCTGAGTAAATAATATTTAGGGCTCTACCCTTTCAGTCTTTTCATTCACCTGCATCTCATATTCAAGGTAAAGCGGACACCCACACAACCACGCGCCGTAGATTTGGTGTTTTGTTCACTTCGAGCTTGTTATTAAAGTTCCTTGCGGCAATTTGAATTTTATCTCCTTAAACCAAATAAGTGTTGATAACCAGGTTTGCCAAAGCACTTATGCATAGAGGCTGAATCCTGAACGTGAAGGCAGATCAGTAGGACATCCGTTAAGATTCATGTTTTGTAAATAACCACCACCATCGCTACTTCTCCCCACACACACAGGCAGGGAGGGCAGGAGAGAGGAGGGGGCGGGGAGGGGAGAGAGAGAGAGAGAGAGAGAGAGAGAGAGAGAGAGAGAGAGAGAGAAACTTCTGTCGATTCATTTACTTCTCCAACATCAGTTACTTATCTCACAGATTCTTTTTTTTAAAAAAACTATTCCACAAACTTCCACACGTGAGGACTGGTTTCTTGTGATTTAGCCGTTTGGGGAAAGAGTTAAGAAAAAAAAAAATTGAAGTATTGAAATAGAAAAGGTGAGTGTTTTGATTGCTAGAATATTGATCGCAATTCATAAATACTAAAGTTAAGTTGCCATTTATAAATTGTGAATGACTAACATACAAATCTGTAACATGAATCATTCAGGATTCAAAGAAAATCAAATCCAGACCAATTACAAGAAAGTTCTGATGATTATTTTTGGGATAACTGCTTAAAATTCAGGTTTAAAAAAAAAAGTTATTTATTTCCCAGTGGATTCAATGATGTAACCAATAGTTTGAATTTGCAGTCAGATCTGACCCCAAATTCACCACTCTTTTAAGACTCTATCTTGAACAGTTGATGAATTCAAAGAGGGGCTCTTTACAGTCAGATCTTCAAATCCTAAAATGGCTTTGCATATTCTCTAAAAGATGGTTTGTCATGCACATATCTTTACTAAACAAGGGAGTTAGAGCTTCATAGAAATCTGGATTATTTTGCTCTATGGGTGCCTAACCATGCTGCCTAGTACCTCTGTCTCAAAGTGTGTACCTTGGCAAGTGAAGTTTTGAGGCTTTAAAAGCAGCAGCTAACTTAAAGAAAGAGTAGTGATTACAAACTCATTTATTAATCCTTACTCTTAGGAGAAATCTATGGGTTTTTTTGCTTTGCATGCTAATTCAAGGGAAGTCAGAAAATATCTTTATTTGAGGTTTATGATAAGGCAAATACAAGAGAATGAAAAAATTCCAAAAAAAGTAGCATGGTTTATTGATTAGCCTTAATTAGATGTGCTATTATGCAAATGAGGGGAGAAACACAGTGTCTGAGACCAGTGGTAGGAAATACATCCTCATAGACATCAATTTGTTCACCACCCCGCCGGAGTGATTATGTCATACCTCCCCCTAGTGTATAAAGAGAGAACTACCACGGTTATGGTGAATACCACAGGGTATCTGCCAAAGGGAGCGAAATAGAACTATATCGGAAGACTTACTTATACTTTATTTGTATTATTCAGTTCTGTTGTTAAAGACTAATTTGTATTATTGAGTTCTGTTGTTAAAGACTAATACGTACACAAAATAATAAATTTTCATTTTATATCTCACCCTTATTTCATTTTTAAAGGAAATGTAATTAACTGATACTTCTAATTGTTTGGCTTCTCTTTAAACAAACACAAATTTTAAAACTATAATCACTCCTATTTTGTAACCATCTCATAAATTCTGTCTTTTTCCCTCAAATATTTTTTCTGTTTACAATATAGTTATCGAAAGATTTCTTTTAGACTGTTTAAAATATTGAGCTCAATTATTTAAAAAAGAGATGCTATAAATATGGTAAAACATTTCAAAAATCCTATTAGGTTTTGCACTGTAGTAGGCTGTGAGCATGTGAGATCTAGTTAAGGGATATAGAAGAACATAGTTTTATGCTTAACTGACAATACCTACAATCTCACATTTCTCAAAAAGAGACTGATTTATAATCATGATTTCTAATTATAAATGATAGTCTTAACCTTAAACCAAAATTGTATTCTTCCTTTTTTATTCGCACAGATACTGAATATCCAAAGATTTTGTGTGAATTAATCAAAATATATAAGTATGCACACTCATTGAGAATATGTACTTGGAAAGACATATAAATATAACGTTAATTAATAAGATTATGCTTGTCTAAATAAGTTTAAAACAAATTGTTATATTGGAATAGTTTTAAGCAAGGAAGTATTGCTGTTTATTTTTATAGACTGATAAAGATTGATTAAAATTGCTACATTAAATCAATAATTAAATTATTATTATTAAGAAATAATCTTAAAGATGCTTTTTAATAAAATGTTATGTTATCGAGGTTATTTTATTTAGTCTCTGGGAGACTCTAAAATTCATATTTAGTAGTTGTAGTCATAGTTCTGAGCGTGTATGCATGCAGCCATAATGGCAGCAGTTATAATATTTTTCAAAAATTTGCCCTGCTTGCTATATTCTTGAGTTCAATAAAATAGTGTTCTTAAGAGTAATTTTTGATGCTCTTTTCAACACAGCCACTGTTTATGTAAATAACAATTTTTTCCACTATTTCTCCATCATTTTGACCAATATTTTACTACCTTGTTTCATATATTTTTATTTGTTAACAGAAAATTTTCAAAGATAAATTTAATAACTAAACTGTTTTAGATGTAACAAGTATCAAAACTTTCCATATCTTATTTAAATCCTCAGGTGAATGATAGTTATTTCACTCACAGCTAGTTCTCCTAGTTTTCATTGTCTTTTAGAGAAATTTGTAGCTCCTCTCTAACACATGGCTACCGGCCATTTGCAGACATTTAATCAAAACTCTCCCTTTTAACAAATGACAAATTCACACTACTAATAGGACAATCACTAAAGCATATCTTTATCCTTTGTGATAAATATGAATTATAATGAAGCTACCCAAATTAACTCTAATTTTAATGTGTCAGGGGAAATGTTTTATAATTTTAAAAGTTTTTGATAAAATCTCTCCTACATAACAATAAAATAAGAAAAAGCGAAAAATATCTCCAATGTAAATAGTATTTTAACTGAATATTTTTTCTAATTTTTACTAAAATTTTTAAATATTGTTCTTAGGAAAATATTTGTCAAGAAACAATATATTTTAATTTCTTCTATATTTATGTATATGCTATTTACTATATGATAACATATATATATATGTCTCCTCCCACACGGAAGAAGTGTATACCCAATGAACAGTAAAAAAATCAAAGTTACAAGATCACAAAAATTTTCAAGTTCTACTAATTTGAAGTTCACACAATAAATGAACTAAATTTCTAACTAGTGTTTATGTATTTTACATAGATTCCTAAGACTGTAAGTCAGAGGAAATACTCATACATTAGTTGTTAATAATCAGTTTTTGAACCGTGAAACATATTTCAGGATATTTATTTTAAAGTTTTGAGATTTAAATTTAAAAGTTAATTTAAGATATGTGTATTTAAGTTTTACAATTGAAGTTTATGTGGTTTAAATAAATCTTGTGTGTGTGCATGTATGTGTGTATACTTGGGTGTGGAGTACTTGAGAGACCAAATAGAAACAAATTGTCAGAGCAAAAATAAATCTGTTTCATTATATCTAATGTATTAGCATATATTAAAAAGAGGAGTTGGACTGCATTGTGCAAAATGTAATTATGAGAAAAATTATCTTGAGTTTTATAAATTCCAAATGGCATATTTTTACCGTCTTCTGACTTAGCCAGAAATAAAAGAGTTCAATTAATTTTGAAACCTCAACTCTTCTGCCCCATAAGAAGTTACATGCTAGCTCCCCCCTGTGGTCACTTTGACAATAAAGACAGACATTCAGGCATTTGTTTTGGAAATTTCCTTCCTTGACAGGTTTGTTCAATCTTGTATCCTACTGTTTAAAGCAAATAAAAAGTTTATGAATGAAATAGTTAATTTATAGATGTGACTGCTGGATCGTTAAAATAAAGTGGCTGAAGCTGGAAACCAAAGTAATAAGTAGTTCATGCTTGGTGCAGCAACTCCATGATTTCTTGGAGTAAGAATGTTAGGACAGTTCTGAAGCTGAGAAACTAGCCCTTGGAGGGAACCTGGGAAATGTGATTCAGTAGGTGGCACTCTTTCCTCAGAGTCAGTTTTGCTATGTTGACCTGAAATGATGTTTCAAAAAGATATGTCACCGGAGGCCCTGCCTTTCAGGTGAGACAGAACCCAAAAGCTTATAATCGCATGTGGTTATGACGGGTCACACATTTCTTTCCATTATTCTGAGGCATTTAAACATCCTGATATCCAACTATCACATAGAGATCAATAAGAAGAATATACAGGAAGTACACTGAGCTCTTCAGAAAGCAAATAAGTGCTCTACAAATCCTCTGCATTTTAATTATCAGCATAATCATTAACCCTCCCAAGTCTCAGCAACAAGGTCTTACTTGGATAATTATGTTCTACTTATGTAAATTCCTCTTTTCAGTGAGCTAGGCATATTATTTCCTCTTATCTTTTAAAAATTCAGAGCAGTTCAATTGAACGCCAGGCTCTGTTAAACAGCTATTGTCTGTCACCCTGGAAATAGCATACTTTTGTTTTAAATAAAGCCACTTTATTTAGTTTTTTTCCTCCTGTATAAATCTAAACAAGTACACATCCAATAAGATTATTTCTGTTCTTACTCAAGTGATCTTTTTGAAATCATATTAATGTTAAATAAAAGAAATCACTGGAATGAATCATCTTTAAAATTATTATGCCTAGATTGATCTCTGGAGCTACTGAAACCTAATTTCTAAACACAGATTCTTAGAGGGTGTCCACAGTTTTCTGAGTTAGTGTCACCTGTTTCCAGAAAAAGTGAGAGCAGAATATACAGAAAAAAAAAAGGCCAAAGTCATTTACAAATTGCCAATTCTAAAATAAGAATATAATGATTCATAACATTTTAATTAAACATTGAAGAACTTTGAAGAAATTCATCTCTAGTAGTAACCGAGTGATATCTTTATTTCTCACCAAAAGTATTGTAGTAGGTTTAATATGTAATAACCACAAATATAACATTAAACAAAAATAATTTAGATGTTTGAATATTTAAACATTGGCCAATTTATCTTAGAAAAATCACAGGTTAAATTCTAAAACATATTGGCTATAATAATGAGATGAGTTGGCGTAATCTATCTTTTCCTTCTAAATAATTTGATTGGGTCACAGCAATCAGAGTAAAGCTTAAAAAATAATTTAATATTTATCGCACTGTTTATCATTTATTCTAATATAAATTACAAATATTCTGAAGGTATAAGGAACAGTGGTAATTAAACTCTCGTGACAAGGATCCTTTCAAGAATCTGCTGAATGCTACAAAACCCCTTTCCAATAAATTTGATGGTAATCTACAAACTCATTTTGTACAAATATTTTCATGAACACTTGTAGGAATTGTACACACTTGATTAGCATACTCATTGTGTGCAAACATTGAAGTAATTCTGTTTTGGAAAATTATCTAAAATCAGCTTTACTCCGATAATACTAAATTTAAAGAGAGGTGAGATGATTTTGTGTGATGCACTGCACTATATGAAATGTTTTAATAATTGAAAAATAATTGAAAAATTATTAAAACATTTCATATAGTGCAGTGCATCACACAAAATCAATTAATAATTGAAAAATCCTTTCTTTTTTTTTTAAATACAAAGCTTTATGTACTTTGATCAGAAGCTGAATTTGCAGTGGGAGGCTTAATTGATTATAACTATTATGATACAAGTGAAGTAAAAGATTGAGAAGTAAAAGATTGCCTAGGGAGCAGACTTTTCACTTCACTATTCAGGTTTAGCAGCAATATGCCCATTGAGATATAGAGATCTTGCTCACTCTCGCTGGTGAAAAGTGGACACATAATTCTGTCTAGCTAGAGGCAAAGGGCACGCTGATGTGAACAGTCAAGAGCAGTCACAGAAGGGCATAAAAATGGTGAGGTTTTAAAAGTTTATTTTATGGCTCAGACATTTCGACAAGTATAAATTAACAATAGTCTAATAACCTTAACTAGACTCTCGAGTCTCGGACCCTTTCAAGAATCTGCTGAATGTTTTAGAACTTACTTCCAATACATTTGCATAAAAAAATACACTTTAAAAATATTACATCGTTTTAAAGGGAACATTTATGAAGAAACGACTCATGGTGTTCCTTGAGCTCCATGGCCTCTAGATTAGAAGAATCTTGAGCACTCTGGGTAGCAGAGTGTATTATTCCAAGTAGTTTAGGTTAAGAATGAAAACATTTAATTAAAAAAAAAAAAAAACAAAAAAAACAGAGTACTTGGTTTTAAGTGCATGCATACATTAAAAGGAAGAGATATTTACGATTAATCAAACTTTAAAATCTTGTCTTAGTTTCAAAGTGAATTGGTGACATATCACTTACTCCTCCCTTGCCTCAATCCTTGCTAAATTGTCTTTGAGAATATCATCGGAAAAGTAAAGAAAAATGTGCATCATGTGGAAAGAGCAACAATGACATATTTGAATAACTACGGGTGTTTTATTGATACAGTTGAGATGGGACTAGATTGAAGGAAACTTTTCAAGTCCTAATTCCCCAGACCCACTTCCTTGGGAGTAAGAGGAAGAGACCTGAAAAAATATAAATATCGCATACTCTAGATAGAAGAAGCCAAAAAAGCAGAGTTGTGGGGAGAGAGTGGCTGCATGTTTTGTTTTATCTGTAGTTCTGGGAAGTGCACTAGATGACTGAGCCTTTGCTTTTGTCTGGATCTGGTCATACTCTGCACAGTATCTCAGAGAGACTGTCTTTAGCCTCAATAATCTCCCTCTGTGAAGATGGACAGGCTAAATATATTATTCTGAAAAACAGGTCTTACAGATGAGTTCAGGACCACATTGAGGAATCAAGACATATACTCTCCCGTGAAGTGGAATAAATGTGGAAACAGAAGTAAAGCTTTCTAAAATTCTAGTTCATATGTTCAAAAATATTTTTTAGAGATAGTGAATCCAAGAAACTTAAGAGGTAGTCACGAAAGAGAAATAATATAAAATATAAAAAGTCAGATTGAAATGTAAAACACTAGGTACAGTCAATAGCAGGAAGAATATTGCAGAAAACTTAGAGAAATACATGAAAAAAGTTCAGCTATTTTCCTGTACCTCAAAGGAAACGAGCCAATGAAGAGATAAAATCAGAGAAAAATAAACACAATGCAAGGTTCAGGATATCTGTGAAGGGGACACGATAATAAATAATAAATAACAAAAACTATACAAGAGACAACAAAATAGAATGGGGAAAATAAGGAAAATCCATAACCATAAAAATATGAAGAAGAAACATTCTGGGAGTGAAAAAAAAAAGCCCAGGTTTGTTAATTAAAATAGCTCATTGATTACTAGGCGAAATATAACAAGCAACACAGAAATAGTTCCTTGATTCTTAAATTTCCAGGATGATGAAAAAAATATTGTTAAGTGTTAATGCCAAGTGACGCTCCCCAGTGCTGCTTTGGGTGGGCTGCACCTTGTGGGCAGAGAGAACAGGATGAGCATCAGCCTGCTTCATTTGTTCAAGTCCCAAACCCAATAGTTTGAATAAGAGTGGGCTTCTACCATTTTCAGATCAAGTGACATTTTCAAAGAGCAAGCTGACAGGAAGAGCAGCAGACAACATGGAAGCTCAATTGTTTCACTTGTAGGCAAATCACTACAGCTAAGCCATAGAAGAAACCATGTTTCTACAGTACCCCAGAAACTCTTTAGCATTTGGACTCCGTTTGTTTTTATAAATAATATGTATTTCTCCCTTCATGACTTTATTTATTGCACAAAATCATTCTTCACTCCTCTCTGACATCAGGAGTGGTACGTCAGTCTCTAATAAAACCTTGACTCCATATATTCAAAGTTCTGTAATCTTGGTTCTTTCCACTCCTGCATCAGAATCAATGGGTAATTTCCATAGTTCTGGCTGTTTCTTCTCCCTATTTTGTTTCTCCTGCTATAAGATTAGCTGAACAATATAATGTTTTTCTGATTTTACTGAACCAATTCTTTTTATTTGTAGTAACTCATGTTGGTGCATTTCGTTTCTCTTATAAAATGAATTCTTCTAGATTTCTCATCCTAGCAACACTATATATTTAATATAGAACTTCTAGCTTCTATAAATCAAGAAAAATAGAATAATCTCTCAAGAGAAAAAGAATCTATAAGTGATACTAAAAAAATCTACAAAGGCAGAATTCATTCATTTATCCCTTTAGCAAATGAGAGGTACATTTTAGGTTCTGGAATTATAATAGTGAACAAAGCAGACAAGGAAGCTCCTTTGTCCATGATCCAAGATTTTTGGCCAAATTCAGTTCTCTGTTTCTGTAGGAACGAGGTCTCCATTTCCTTTCTGGTTGTCAACCAGGAGATTTTCTCAGCTCCTTAAGGCTGTTCTCATTCCTTGTCAAGTTGTCTTCTCCATCTTCCAACAAGCTAAGTTGGCTTCTTCTCAAACTTTGAATCTCTTTTACTTCCTCTTCAACTGTATCTCTCTTGCCTCTATGTGGAGAAAATTCTCTTTTAAGGCATCATGTTATTAGACTGGGTACAATCAGACAACTCAGACAATTCCTCTAAACTAAAGCCTTATTTACACCTGCAAAATCCCCTTTTCCATGAACCATAACATATTTTCAGATTCCAGGGGTTAGGATGTGGTCATCCTTGCAGGAAGCATGCTGCCTACCACAAAGGGATTGGACGAATATGTTATAGAACAACTATATGTTAGCATTCTATTCAAATGTTAATATAAAAAAGTAAATAAAATGGAAAAAATCACTCAAAAATTTATATTAAACAGCATTTAATAAAAGCAGAGTATAAAGTATTAGAAGTTTCTTAAAACTTGTGTATATACATTTATACATAAAAATTGAGGGGAGATAAGCGTCAAGCATTTATAAGGCTATAAAACATAAGCACTAATAGCTGAGTGATAGGGTGGTGGAATTCTTCTTAATATCTTCAATTTTATAAATTTTCTGTTGGGAATACATAATACTTTATGTTAAAGAAAATATATAAATAACCTAATAGCACCATTTCCCCTCACCAGTACTTTAAATTCAGTCACTTTACTATATGTCATGCATGCAATATTAATTTTCATATTTGCTTTTGTTCATCTTCCCATCAAGGAAGTCTTTCTTTTTTTTTAATCGAGATCACTCAGTTTTCTAATACACAAGAAACAATTGATTGCTTATGACAACTTTCTCTTGTCTTCAATTGTTACATGTTCATTGTAAACAATATATCATCTAAGTGAAACAGCAGCATCCTCGATGTAGTCCTATAACTAACATTCTTTTTTTTTTTTTTTAATTTTACTGTACTTTGGGGAAACTAGTCAGTGATAAAGAGAAGAATTAATTAATAGGTAAATGAAATAAGAACCCATTAACTTAGTATGCTATAATGGAACATTTCAAAGAGAAAGGATTTATTAGTACTTTTGACTTTTATTTATGTGATTTAACTCTTTAAGTAAGGCATATTAAATTGCAGTGTTTCATTATTGTTATATATATAAAGTTCAATATCTGATAGGATTTTTAGTAATCAATTAAAGTAATGTCATATTGATTACATGTTGTTTTTCTTATAAAAGTGTAAATTAATTCATTGAAGCCTACAGTTGTCTCCATTCTGTCCAACTGAATACGTTTATCATTCATCCTGATGGGTTTAAAATACTGATGACACGAGAACTCAATAAACTTGATTGGTTTATATGAACTTGGTAAGCATTTTCAACAAATAAATAAATGAATTTAACAAAGAATTCATAAACATTATCACAATATGTAATAAAATACATAGGATCACTGACAGTCTTAATTGGGCTTCAAAGTTTCTGACAGTTTGGTGGAGGGCAGGGGTGGGCTGTTCAGGATAGAATGTGTCGTTAATGATGTTGAAAATGTTATTGGAAGATCTTGCTTTAATCTGGTACAGTAGGCAAATTAGTTAGCTTTCCAATGACTAAATTTTATTATTTCAAAAGTGGTAATAAAATATCCAATATTCTTCTCTCCCAAATTTGTGGTGACCAGATGATATTTGAGAAGAATTTTGCTATCTCTAAAAAACAATTGTATTAGTCCATTTGTAGCTAAATAATGACAAAAAATAGATACAGTGGACATTTAAGAATTATAAATCTATTTTAAAAAATACAATAATTACATTTCTTTGTAATTACTATCTCTTGACCAACCATCCTACATGCCATTTGCTCTCAAATGTTCCAAATGTTTAAAAATATACTTTCTATTTTGATATTTTATTTGATTATATATCTTATAAATATAAATATTTCACATATTTGAAATTCATTTACTTTAGATTTATATGTTTATCTGCAAATAGCTAACTAGGTCATGTTTTTGCTTTTCTTTACTTTTTCCTTTGCTCCTGAATGTGTGGCAGCATAAACACAACTGTAAAGAGCACAGATAAGCTCTCAAAATGTTACGTGGCATTTTACCCAAACATCTGTCAAGTAAAAGGTTAGAATTTTCACTTCTGGGAGAAAAACATATACCAATTAGCAGCAATATTCTACTGCCTATTACATCATTTTGGGGGGAGCCAACATGCTTGTTGAATATATATAGGGCATTTCTACATGGGGCTTTCTCTGCTGAGTGTCTACAAGATGATTCAAAAGATAAAATGCATATTATTGAGATAGTTATTTGATACATATCCATTTAGCTTTAACATGTAATCTGACTATATACTAACATATTACCAAAAAATATCAGTTAAATTAATTAATAGTAATCTTACATATTTCAAAACACTAGTGGTTGCTGCTTTTTTGAATTTGTAGAGAATTTGCTATGAGAAGTTCTATACTGAATAATAATATTATGATAATATTTTTAGATGTCACTAAAATTCTTATAGATATGTAGTGTTGGAAAATGCTAAATAGTAAAGTTTGTATCATTTTAAGAGGCTTCAATTATTTAGATTAGTTTTAAAATATAATTTAATTAAATATAATTTAAATTTGTATGCTTGATATGAAATAATATTGAGTACAAAATAATACTAATATAACATTTTGAAAATGTGGTTTAGTCATAGTATTTATAAAAGCAGCAATACCTTACCACGTAGGTAGGGTATGAATGTATGTGATTAGAGTACTATCACACTTTTATATAATTTAATTTTCTCCTAGTAATAAATCAAGCACATCCTTCCATACAAGATCATTATGATTTTGAATAAATATTTAAGATTTCATGGCATACACATGTAATCGTATATATAACTAATTCATTCTTAATAGGTATATAGATTGATTCGGAAGTTTTATTTTTAAAGTGTTGAAGTTGATGCAATTATTAGCTTACTTTTATGTGTATGTAGAAATTTTTTTCATATAAGATTAATTTATGAGAAATTAACTATACCAAAAGAAATGTGTATTTTAATAACAAATAGCTATAGTTTACTAAAAAGTTAGGGGAACTAAATTCTTCATAAATGTCAATGTCATAAAAGACAAAGAAAGTTTTGGAAATATTTCAGATGAGAGGAGGCTAAAATGACATAGCAGTTAATTGTAATACTAGGATCACTCCTAGATAGAATTCTGTTCTGAATATTAAAAATGTTATAAAAGATATCATTGGATAAAGTGACAAAATTAGAATACACATAGTTGATTAGACAAAAAACAAAAAAACAAAAAAACAACAATGTTACATTTTTTATGCCAGTAACTGGGATTATATAAGGTCATATTTTCATTTTGAGGAAATAGACATTAAAATATTTAGGAATAAAAGGTCATGGTATATGAAATTTACTTACAGACGATTCAGGAAAAATCTGTTTGTGTATATGAGCAAATTTATAAGTATATACATATAGGCTTTTATAGAGCATATGTATGTACACAAGTGCCATATAGCGAAAAAAGAGAGGATGAGAGAAAATAACAAAATAAATGTGGCAAAGTGTTTACAAAAGGTAAATCTTGTAAAGGATTTCTAAGTGTTCTTGCTAGTACTCTTACTACAACTTCTCTGTAAATTTGAAATTATTTCTAAGTACAAAGTTATAAAACTTAATAGACATTTACAAATTGCTCTAACAGTTCTTGTTTCTCTTTTTTTCCCCTACCCTTTTCTTTAAACAGTATTTACCACTTTCCTTCCTCTTTCTCCCACTGTCCTTCTTTCCTTACTTTCTTTCATTGTCAAAAATCCATTAGGCAAACTCAAATGAGGTAGGCAGTGCTGGGCTAGGCTGACTTACATCAGTGTAGGGGCCATCCTGTGAGGGTGCAATAGCCCGGCAGGACTGGCTACATTCAAGAGGACTGAGATGATGGTAGCCATTTTTAACACTCCACCAAGGGAGGCACAGATTCAGAAGTAGGTAGAAGTAGTGTGAACTCGGTAGTTTTTTAGTGGAGTTAGAAATACTGGTTATCAGCATGCATAGATATAGAAATAAATAGGGATGTGTGTGTACACATGCACATACATATGTACATACAGTTTCTGGCTTTTTTACTAAATGAGACTGGGATGAGTGACACTCCAGAAGCAATGAGCTCATCTAGACCCCATTTGTTTTCTGTATATTACTCTCCAATGAAGGAATCAGGAATTCCTGAAGAAATTGTTGATTCTAGGCCTGGGGCAGACAAAAAAGAAAGATGAATCTGAAAAAGAACTTGTTTCATAAGAAAGTATAAAGAGATGCTCAATGCATGATAGGGATAAAGATAAAAAAATTATATAAAGCAACTTGAAAAAGTTCCCACTGGCCAAATCAACACATGGAGTATCAGAATAATGCTAGCAGTAGATTATAACCCAATATAAAAATTAGGAAATTGCAAGTATGCACTGATACAGATATATAAGTAAGGAGTAGAAAATGTGCTATTTAGATTAGAAAGCCAAATAATAAATGTAGAAGAAATGCCGGTGTTGAGGATCATTTGACGATTATCTGAATGATTATGAATTCAGGCAAAATTCAGCAACAAATCCTAAAAGTAGTGGATAGAGAATGGGATATTTACATAACCTCAAGAATCTCAACACAAAAATAGTTATTAATTACAAAATGAGAATAAGTAACTTCATGGCGGAAAATCTGACTGATCTATTATCATCAAATGATAAATGTTAAGATCCCCGAAAAAGAGACAAATAGACATCGTATGCTACCTGTTGGTATGAAATAAAAAAAATATCCAAAAATGAGAGGCTGTGGTATTCAGAATAATGGCCTCCCTAAAGATGTCGATATCCTAATCTCCAGAATTTGTTGATATGTTTGGTTACATGGCAAAGGAGAATGAAGTTTACAGATGGATTTAAGGTTGCTAATCAGATGACCTTGAGATGGACAGATTATCCTGGATTATTTCAGTGGTACCAATGTAATCCTAAGGGTACTTATAAATGGAAAAGAGAATCAGAGGGAGAGAACCAGAGAGATGGCAGTATGAGAAGACTTAGCCCAATGTTGCTGACTTCAAAGATAAAAGAATGAGACCAAAAGCCAAGGATTGTGAGTGGCTTCTAGCTCAAAGAAGAAAGGAAACAGATTCTCTCTTAAAGCCTCTAGGAAGAAATACAATTAGGCTGGCACCTTGACTTTAGCTCAGTAATATCATTTGGTTCTAACCTCCAGAACTATAAAACACCGAATTTGTGTTGCTTGAAGCCACTTAGCTTGTGGCAACTTGTTACAGCAGCAATAAAAACTGATATAAGAACAATTTAAAAAATGACCGACATAATATTTAAACATTAAATTTGGGGACTTCAAGGAGAAACTGAAGGACTGTTCTCAATTAAATGACACTAACAAAGAACTGGATGCAATGGTGATTCTGGATTGAATCTTTTACAACAAAGGACTTTACTTGGAAACTTGGGTTTGCTGAATAAAGAATACATGGTAGTTTTTCACACTATGCTTGCAGTTAGTCTTTATATTTGAAACTGTCAAAATAAAATTTGTAGAAATAAAGCAGGACCAAATAGAACTACACCACAATGTATTCACTGTCTACTACTGCATATCATCTTATTAGTGGATATTATCAAATATTTTTCTTCATTGCCAAACAGATAAATAAAAAATTATAATTTGATTATTAAAAATTCATAATTTTACACATAAAGGCATACATTTCTAAAAATCAACTATATGCTTGATTTTTAGGAAGCTTATTTAAAAAATAAGTTGGTTATTTAATTTAATTTAAATATATGTCTAACTTCACTTAGTTTTTATAGCCAAGATGAAACATTTTTTCTCCAATAGAAAATTTGGAGTTAAGTTGCAATTTTCTGGATCTAATGCTCTAATTTTTTTAAAATTTAACTAGAACTTGTATTCTATCGTGCAGTTTATAAAACATTTTATACACAATTTAATTATGCAATACCCTTCTAAAATAGGTTTTTCAGAAATCACCATTTTCATTTTTCAAAGAGGAATCCAAGGATCACAGAGATCAAATAACTTTCCCAAGGTCACAGAGCTGTTATATGTCATGGATAGGACTGTGTTCAGGAAGTATGATTCAGTTAGTATAACCAAATGATTCATGACCTTTTTTTTTAAATCTATTTTCTTTTTCTTTAATGTGTATTAATAAAATGAAACTAGAAATTCTTGATGAAGCAACTGAACTTTGCGTTTCAAAGTTACAGTCAGATTTTCTCAGTTCAAATTCTGCTTTCACTATGTACTTGCTGTGTTACTTTAGGCTATTTTCTTATTCTGCCTCTGCCTGTGTGTTCTTTATGTAGTTAATGACCTAAAGATGTAAAAGCCTTGATCCAAATTTTGACAAGCAATGTGTCAAACACATGCTTTTATTGTTACTATTATTATGATTTAAAATGAAAGTAAATGGCATTGATCTAATGAAATAAATCAAATCAACATTACTGGAAAAAAATAGCTTGTGATGATATTTCAGTGTTAAATCTGCTATTAAATGTAAATGACCTAGTTTAGGACCTGTAATAATAAATTCAGGTTTTCATTATCTTCTCCTCCTCCTCGTCCTCCTCCTCCTCCTCGTCCTCGTCCTCCTCCTTCTTCTTCTTCTTCTTCTTCTTCTTCTTCTTCTTCTTCTTTTTCATCATCATTATTTATTATCATGACATGGCCTAAAGCAATGTGTCAAATTAATACAAAAGAAAAATTTACAAATAGAATGCTATTTAGTTTCCTTCTCTGCTTTCTATTCTCCAAGATGGAAAAAAAAAACCCTCAATTATTTTCATACTTTATGCTAATTTTATTATTTGAATGATGTTTTTACAATTAAGCACAGAAATGTATTTGTTTCTTTTACTACAGTGGGTTTATATCTGAGGCTCAAGCAATGTCAAATGTTTGACCTTAGGCAAGTTATATAAACATTTCTATACATTCATTTCCTCAAGTATAAAATAAAGTATAGAAATACCTACTTCTGGGTGTGGGGCGTTATGAAGATTAAATGAATCCATGACAAGTGATTATAACATATGACCCAGGTCAGCGCTAGTGTCATAGGGATCAAAATTGGAAGAAACACAATATTTTTTAAATCTTGATATTTAAAATGTATTAATATTTAACAAGGATCCAATGGAATCCAAAGTAAACAATAGAAAAAATGGCAAACTCTTATTAGTATCATGATCCACCAGAAAATTTTCATTTTAAGTAAAGAGTGAAACTGATCATTTGGCCAAGAGGGCCTTAACATTCTCCTCAGCTTGACTATACTTCAGACAGACTTCTTCCTGACTCTAGGCCCTTGACCTTTTTCCTTAGAGAATTTATTTTAGAAAACTTGGAATTGTAAATTCTTTCCCTGCTCCTTTGAGTTGTAAATCTTCTACAATCAAGGAATATCTTCCTCAAGGACTTGAGAGCCAAATCTTTGAAATGTAATCATTTTTTTATAGGGCCCCCATCTCCCAGTTTCTGTGGGAGTTTGGAGCCTAACTTTCATAAGTGACCATTAACAAATATAGATAATTACATTGACCAAACCTCTCCAATAATGTCCTCTAGTACTTTTGCACTAGCTCACTCCAGCATTTAAAAACTCTCTTGCCTTTTGTTTCAGTGGAGTTAAGTTTAATCTCTCTCCCTTATTGCAATCATCTTTATTAGAGTATTCATTGACTATTTAACTAATCTGGTGGACATTTTTTTATACATATTATCACAGAAATTGTCTCCAGAATTAGAGAACTTATCACATTATTGTATATAAAAGAATTGTAGTAGTTTGTTAAGTTTGCAAAGAAGAGAATCATCAAAATTCAATAAGATTTAATATTTATATTTTTATTTAGGTAAATAGTTATCGATTTTGACATCGAATGCTAAGTACTTGACAGGATTAATTTTGGAATTATTTTATGATGTCTTTTAACTTGTATTATTGTTTCAATTATTCTTATCAAATTAATTCCATTTTTTACTGAAGTATGAAACCCATAAATTTTAGCAGACTGCTTTACTCATATGTCATACATACAAATGACTTGATGTTGTAGTTTAAGATGTGTTATGATAATTAATCAAGGACTTAATTCTATTTTAAGATGAAGACTGAAGAAGGCAGTCTTTTAGTCATTAGCTTGGCCTTAGAATTAAAGATAGTTTATAAAATACCAAATTGTCATAAGCAAACAATTCATTGTTAAAATTTTAGTTACATTTTATATGGTTTTAATATAATGAAAAGATACATATTCTTCTACTTTACATATTCCATGTGATAAATATACAAAATAAATTTATATTTAAATTGTAGATGGTGAATGCTTTGGTTGGTAGGTTCAATGAAATGATATGCATTAAATGTCATATATAGAGCAGTACTAGGCATAGAACAAATGTCTTTGCTCTTCCTCTTCCTACTTTTCCTTAAATTATTCATTAATTTAGAACAGCAGAAATGATTAGAATGATACAAGTTAGGTTAGAATAGTATATAAGATTGGCATAAAGTCAGTTGGATATGGATAAACACAATAACAATGTGGGCTGAATGATAACAGTAAAATATTCATATTAAAAATCAATTTGTAAGCCAATAATATTAATCTTGAATGAGGACTATATTATCGAATTGTATATGGCTTAGTTTCTTGCCATAAAAATGAAGAGAAAATATGGCAATAAGTACCTCCCAGAATATGCCAACAAGTTTTTGTCTTTGTGTTCATTTAATACTATACCTCTTTTTTTAATGACCTAATTAAAATAACACATTATCTATGTTCAAACTTAAGAGAATGATAATTAAATATAACACGATGATCTCAAAATAAGTGCAATGTGAAAAATATACAGAAGAAAACTGAATTAATAATCAGTGATTTCAATATGTCTTAGACTATGAGAAGTATAAAAAAAGATGTAAGAAATTTTTAAAAATCACTTAGATTTTGAAACATTTCTAAAAATTAGAACAAAATATGCCATAATAATTTGACACAAAATTGCACTTTTATCACAGCCTTTTTATTGATTTTACAAGAATAAGGTTACTTACTTTAATTTCAACTTCAAAAAATACAGTTGTTCCTAAATAGCTTTATAAACAGATTTTTAATACATCATAGGTAAATTTACTTGACTATTTTTTAGCTGGCACATTATTTAATGAAAAATGAGGCTTCCAATTATATTGGCAAAAAAGAGGAAAACAATCAATACGAAAATATGACTTAAGAACGATTTTTAACTTTTAAGGAAATCATAATCATTTTGTATAATTTGAAGGTGTCATTTTAGAAAGACAATAGACTAGGTCCCCAATTACATTCCTTTTTCAGACAACAGTTTGCAATCAGGAGAATGTATGATGAGGTTTAATCAAAGATTAGAACTTTTTAATTAAATAGGGCCTTTTGTGACTAGTCATTTGACATTAATTACTGTTTTAGTTGGATTCCTTTTGATTTGTAAAGGGCCTTGAGCACTGCAAAAATTATATCGCATCACAGAAATTGTTGATAATTAAAGCAAAAGCTTGTCTTCATCAGCCCATCACACACCTTAAAAAGGAACATCATTTTAAATGTTAAATGGCTGCCTTAGATAAACAGACCAGAAGCTTTTAGGGAAAAATAACAGATGGCATGTCAAGCCAGTTGCTTTGGATGGGCAGTTTGAAAGTTGTTAATTGTAATGATTTATAAGCTGTTTTAAAATGTTCAGCCACACTTTTAGGTGCTAACTAATGGTAAGATGTATATGTGCAGTTCAAAGTCTCACCACCCCTGTGGGAATCATAAACCTGACTCACACCACTGCTGTGAATGGGGATCATCAATCAGCCTTAATGGTAAAACAGAAACTGACCTAAAAGTTCAAATAATATTTTTATTTGTGAACCCATGGAGAATAAAATGAAAGGTGAAACTATTTTTGTAGGATGATAACTCTAAATCCAGGTAGAAAACCCATAGTAAGAACCACCATTTATCTCTCTGTAATTCAGAGCATATATGTGAAGATTGAACAAAATAAAAGGATTTAAATATCAATGAACTAATTTGTTTCAAAAGAATCTGAGGGGGATAAAAAGTAAGCACTTATGCATGCAAAGGTAATTGTAAAAAAAAAATACTGTGCTGTGTTTATGTGATACTACGGTGATTTGATTTGTACAGACATAGATGCCAAATTGTTTTTCCAGTTGGGAAAAAAAGAATCATGTATTTCTGAGCTGGCTGCCTTGTGATGGAGGGCATTCACTTTTAGTACAATTTGCCTTAGGTTAAGGTTATGGTCTGTGGACAGAGTAAAACTAATTGACCTGAAAACGGATGTCATCTATGCCCTTAGCTTCATTAGCGGCATGCACTAACCAACTGAGTTAAATAAACATGGTAGTACTAAAAATACATAGTTGTGTGAGCAAAGGATGCGCAGTACTGAGAATGAAACATGTGATTAATTTTGCCTTTATTAGACCATATGTAAAATCTAGTCAGCTAAAATGAATTCAATATCATTGTACTTAAGTATCTTAAAGATAATAATCTCTCGCAACGGTAAAAACTAATTAAATATGTCAATAATCAAGTCCACTTCAATCTCTATTAAGATAAAAATTATAAATATAAATTTATAAGGGGAGATAATCTATGTTGCTATAGATGTAGCTTTATTTAGACTTTTTATTAGCTAATATTTCAAGTTTATATTTTAGGCTGTTTTCATGTCCAATGGAGACTTAATATGAAAGCATCCAAAGTGGACACATTAATTGCTGATTATGGTGAGTAGCTTGAGGGCGATGAGGAGATATTTTTGACCTGGCACCCTTCTTCCCCAGCACTGGGATAAAACAAACTGACACCACAGCAAAGGACAGGTATGGTGCCAAATTTTCAAAAATAAGTAGGAAAATGAGTTATATTATGGTGATATACCCAAAATATATTAGAACAAATCTTAAATCTTAGGTTTCCTAGCAAGCTATAGAATTAAAGAAATTCAGAAATAAGACATTAGACAGAACCTTACAATTAAGGATGATAGTTATCATTTATTTGTTGCTAGCTTTTTACCAGTTTACATGCACCTTGTCATTTGATCCTCTCAATAACTTTTGATGTATGATTATCACCATTTTATAAGTGAAAAATTCAGAGAGGTAAAGAGTTTCCAAGATGCCATACTTGGTTAGTAACGGCCTAGTTAATATTTAAATAATGGTCATGTTTGGAAAACAAATCTAAAATTAAAAAATAAAATTAGAAAAAGATTAGCTTTAAATGCTCCATTTGGTATTTTAATAAGTGGATTCCATTTCTTTTAAATGTTGAGCTACCACAGAAGACTAGGAAAACTAGAAAGAAAAAATGTTGAGCAAGAAGAGGAAATGTGGGATTAAAAGAGGTATTGGAAATGTAATTTTACATTAAAGTCCCACAAGTACAGTGCAGGGATTCCTCTCTGGAGTGTTTATTTATATATTTAATCATTGCCCATCACACCCAACCTTTGCCTCAGTACTTTCCGGCCACACTTGACCCTTGGGCTCCACTTTGGCTTTGGGTCTTGTACCACAATCAAGGTTGCACTGTTTCAAATCTCTCTTTCTCCCCCTCACTCATATAAAGAAACATTTCTGAAAAAAATAAATGCAGCCTCCACAACTCAGTTTGGTTGAATATGGACTCCATGTGAAAGAGATTCTATGACCTTGGGTCCTGCTGTCCATTCTGCACTCTAGACTCCTCCTCCAGCTATTACAAGGTCCCTTTATAATCACTTATGCAAGTCCCTCTTTGTTTAAAAAAAAACCAAAGCTTTTAAATTAATATCCCTTCGGGTCATGTCCACTTCAATAACTATTTTCAGAAAGTTTGTGCTCTTCTCTGTGCAACAAATAGTTTGTCACCTCCTCAAGGGCCCTTTGGCCTCTACGATTAAAAACTAGGAAACAAGACAAATAAACTTTCAACAGACTCCTGTTGTCTATAGATAATCTATAGTTTGATAGTTAGTCTTGGAGTAAGGACTTTCTCATTTATGTTCTATGTAAAGGGAATGATGCCAGAGCTGTTCCATGACAGAAACAATCTTGAGTATGGCATTAATCACACCAAGGTTGGAACCTAAGAAAAATTCCTCATACTGCTGTCATTCTTTACTATTTCTGTTTTCTAATCACACCAGGAGAGTGTCGATGACCTCGAACTTTTTCTTTCATTACTCCTCAACAAATAATGGCTAAAAAATAAAAGCAATAGAAATTGATTTTTTTTAAAGAATCTGATTTTATACCCCTAAGGAGACATTGATGTTTTAAGTTTACGATTAAAGTTAATTCTATTCCTTGTATCCATCGAAAGACAGACTCACACCTAATCCAAGCATGAGATTTAGCACATCAAACATGAAAAAGTTAAAATTAAAATTATAGGTTGCACTGCATTTTAAAGAAGAAAGGTGCTGAAATTTTTTATTTAATGTTTTTTAAACTCAGAAGTATAGTTCATTAAGGACAAATAAATATAAAATCAATGAGTATCATAAGAAGTGTGTTTACTATTGAAATTATTAAATTATCTTCCTCTTAGAAACATTTTTTGGGAAGACTATAAAATTAAAACTGTATTTGGTATTCTTCTCATTGCTTATTTTCCCACAGAAAGCTTATCCGTTAAAATGATGAATTTTAACCTTTTCCATTTCTCCCAGAGAACAATTTAATTCATATTTTTCAGGCTTCTTGGAACTGGTTCCCCATACTGATGAAGAAATTATTGTTTTTATAATATTTACTAAGGCCCAGTTCCTGAACCTTCCTCAAGGACATTTCATTTGCTTTTAATGTGTAAATCTCTGAGAATCATTTTTTGGGGTGAAAAAAATAACCAGGCAACAATGTAGTAATATATACAGCTAATTGTATGGCTTAGTGAATTCAAATCATCATAATATATTATTTTAAATATAATGCATGTGTGCAAAGAAAATAGAAAGGTCACGGCATCTAAGAACAGTAAGATCAAGAACGGAAATATTAATGGATTAAAAATATTCTGTTTAAATATTATTTTCCTCTGAGTCCCAGTGTTTATCTTTCCAAATTGACTGTTCTCAAAAGTACTCAAAAAAGTTAGCAATATGACATTTAAGGGTTCTGTGAGTTCACAGAAGTACAGGATTATGTTATACATTAAAATATGCTATTTTCAGAAAACATTAAATCATAATGTTTTGAACATTAATTATCTATAACTGTGCACAATAAGCTATAATTTAATAAAAACCTACTGACTCTCTTTACAATGACAGACATTGGAACACATTGCTCAGAAGATGTTGATTCTTCTAATGGAAAGAACCACTATTCAGATGCCTGTCTCAGAATAGTTACCTAAAAAGAGGGTGTGTAGAAGCGTGGTAGCTGGAGTTGGTCCATGTGACTTTTTCTAGTCTCTTCCAATCTTAGGAGGTTGTAACTGAGAACTAAGGAGAGGAAAGTTATCTT
>NW_011888794.1:9348765-9360513 GCF_000151845.1 Pteropus vampyrus
ATTAAAGTTAATTCTATTCCTTGTATCCATCGAAAGACAGACTCACACCTAATCCAAGCATGAGATTTAGCACATCAAACATGAAAAAGTTAAAATTAAAATTATAGGTTGCACTGCATTTTAAAGAAGAAAGGTGCTGAAATTTTTTATTTAATGTTTTTTAAACTCAGAAGTATAGTTCATTAAGGACAAATAAATATAAAATCAATGAGTATCATAAGAAGTGTGTTTACTATTGAAATTATTAAATTATCTTCCTCTTAGAAACATTTTTTGGGAAGACTATAAAATTAAAACTGTATTTGGTATTCTTCTCATTGCTTATTTTCCCACAGAAAGCTTATCCGTTAAAATGATGAATTTTAACCTTTTCCATTTCTCCCAGAGAACAATTTAATTCATATTTTTCAGGCTTCTTGGAACTGGTTCCCCATACTGATGAAGAAATTATTGTTTTTATAATATTTACTAAGGCCCAGTTCCTGAACCTTCCTCAAGGACATTTCATTTGCTTTTAATGTGTAAATCTCTGAGAATCATTTTTTGGGGTGAAAAAAATAACCAGGCAACAATGTAGTAATATATACAGCTAATTGTATGGCTTAGTGAATTCAAATCATCATAATATATTATTTTAAATATAATGCATGTGTGCAAAGAAAATAGAAAGGTCACGGCATCTAAGAACAGTAAGATCAAGAACGGAAATATTAATGGATTAAAAATATTCTGTTTAAATATTATTTTCCTCTGAGTCCCAGTGTTTATCTTTCCAAATTGACTGTTCTCAAAAGTACTCAAAAAAGTTAGCAATATGACATTTAAGGGTTCTGTGAGTTCACAGAAGTACAGGATTATGTTATACATTAAAATATGCTATTTTCAGAAAACATTAAATCATAATGTTTTGAACATTAATTATCTATAACTGTGCACAATAAGCTATAATTTAATAAAAACCTACTGACTCTCTTTACAATGACAGACATTGGAACACATTGCTCAGAAGATGTTGATTCTTCTAATGGAAAGAACCACTATTCAGATGCCTGTCTCAGAATAGTTACCTAAAAAGAGGGTGTGTAGAAGCGTGGTAGCTGGAGTTGGTCCATGTGACTTTTTCTAGTCTCTTCCAATCTTAGGAGGTTGTAACTGAGAACTAAGGAGAGGAAAGTTATCTTCAAAATCTTTGCCCCATGATCCTTCTGTTGTATAATTTAATAATTTCTAATACATATTTTAGTGTTACAGAACCATACTACGTATATTATTTTTTTCTTCAAAATCATGTTTATAACCTTGCTATAGTAAAAACGGACTAATTGGTGTTTATTGCTTTATTTATAAATACAGTTTGTTGATAGACATTTTCAACTCTTAAAGTTATAAATATGGTTTGTTGATAGACATTTTCAACTCTTATTGTCCACTATGATGATGCTCTTTCGCATTTTCCTTTGTTGATTTTTCCTCTTTGCAAAGTACTGTGAGCATGGAGATACTAATGCAGTCAAAATCTGGGTCTACCACTTACCAGCTATGGAATCTTAGAGAAGTTATTAACATCTCTGTATCTTGGATTCCTCATTTGTAAAATGTGGATATTAATATTAATGATAATGTAAATAGAAACTCTTGTTACCCAATTGATAAAGAGGGAAGTCAAATCTCACACAATTTATATAGTTTAGCTGAAATCAAATAACTGGTGTACGATGATAAATTTCTGATCAATAACCAGTAAGTAGCAAAGCCAGGAATTGGAAACAGAATGAACAATTTTTTCTTTGTTATTAGTGAAATATACTTTTTAATTTACAAATGAGTATAATTCTTCAATGAACTCTTCTCTTTAATGCACTATAAACATCAGCTTTGCAAGGGATTGGTTTATATTTAAGTAACATTTAATTTTTATTCAAACACACTTGTCTCAGATCTTTCAGATCAAGCCACTCAAATCAACATCAATTTGAAAATCCAGTGGCCTTTTGAGAAGTGGATAGTGGACAAATGCAATGGTTAGTTACAGTAGGTAAAGCTTTCCTCCTTCACCCAGCATGCTTTGACATCGTTCTTCCTGAATATGACTTCATGCAATGGGCAAGTACAGGTGCAACTTGAAACTTGTTATGTGATCAAATTTTTAGATCCTGCAGAAGTAACAGAGCTTCAGGGTTTGAAAACCTTAATGATCTCTGAATAATCGTACATTTAATTTTGCCACTACTTTATCGGGAATAGGAGTAAGAGTAGGGTTCTAAGTCTCCTCCCTTTATTACCAAAGTCCTCTCCCAGGTAGTGGTGATGGAATGGTACAAGCAAGGATGCTATCATTCAATCAGGTCCCGAACTTACTCTCCCAGTAGATACCCATGGAGGTTTCTGGAAAGTAATTGGCAAATATAGAATTTATACAATTTATTTTTATTTATTTGTTTGTTTGTTTGTTTGGAGAATTTGTGAGGAGTTGATAAACAACTGTGTCACATTACTATTTAATGTGGAAGTCTTACCAGAATATTGGACATTCATTCAGTCACTTCAAAATTGTGGACATTGCATTAAGGTTGGCATTATAAAAGAGACTTTTCCTTACACACACACATACACGCACACACACACACACACACACACACATTCCTCTTAGAGGATTGTAGTCGTAGAATTAAGGAAGGATTGTATACTTGGCCCATCTTCCCCAGGTTTTGCTTCTCAGATAGAATTTTGCTTTCCTAGTGGCAATGGTGATAAGGAATCAGATGGTAAAATAAAGCAGTCATCAGGTCACACTTACTGTGCCTAAGCATTTCTGATTCTGAACTAGTTGCATTCCTTAAACATTCTTAAGTTTTTTGAAATATTTCTCTTTTAATTAAAATGCCTTAACATCTCATCTCTATCTGTTGCAATCATATCAATCTTTTACATTTATAGCCCATAATGTGATCCTTTGAAATCCTTTAAGGCCCACTTAAAAAGCTTACATCTATGTACATCTTCTCTTGATTCCCTACAACTGGATGTGATTCCTCTTTTCTTAGAATGTTATGGCAATTTAAATAAAACATGTTTTATTTTGTCTTGCATTACCATTTCTGTTTAGTTGTTGTATCACTTTCTCCACATGGAAATTATAAAGCCCTAGAGGGTAAAATGGTTTTCCTATTTCTGTGTATCCACAGTGTCTTGCACAATGTTTTGCAAGTAGCATTCCTCGGTGAAAACCGAAATAATTATCCTGCTCTTTTCTGATAGTGCCTATAACAGTGTTATGTTCCTTCTGACAGAATACTTAGTTAAATATCTAAAAATTTAGAAACATGGCTCTTAGCACACAATAAATACAAGAGAAGGGCTATACAATTACTGACTCTCAAACTGACTTTAGCTAGTCCAGATACCACCAGGTCTGAGCATCGCTCAGTACAGCTGAGTTAACAGCAGACTGATGCAGACATATTTAACAGTTGTTGTGTGTAAGATTTAAGCTTATAAATTAAGAAAGAGAATGCAAACCTTATCATTTATAAATTGTCATAAACAGGTGACATCAAATAAATACATACAAGAGACATCAATTTATTTATATAAATATTTTATATATACATATTTTTATATAAATCTCAGATACATAAACAAATTACATATGCAGTTATCATTAAAAGCCATTTTCTAAAATCATGGCTTAAATAACCCTTATTTTGCAAATGAGTCATCCTAGTATAGTACTTTATTGTCCTAAAATCGTTGCTTAATTGTAGGGGACTTCATTTAAGCTCTTAAAAATGACATGGTAATCATTAGCATAATTTGCATGAATAACAAATAACAATGATGATACTGCAGTTCTTTTAATGAAATAATTTGTTATTTAAGCTGTCTAAGCGTTATGCATGACAGCTACCCTATCAACAGAGGAGGTAATTCAGTGCACATGAAAGAACAGTTTAAATATTAAGCAATCAATCAATCATTCTCTCATCCTAGTTAATGAATAAGACTATTACTTCAGTTGTTTCTTCTGCCCGAAAAGGAAGAACATAATAATCAAATTGGGATTTTATAGAAAAGGAGGCAAGTTGACAATATATTCCATAGTCATGTAAGCTTATCATAGGTTAGGATAACTTGGAAATAATTTTAAATAGATCAATGGAGATTCAAACTTAGAAAAATTATTTTAGCTTCAATCAGTCTTTGGTAATAATCACTGAAACTGTTAACATGATCAAATAATTTAAATCATTTGCACCTATTACTAACATGGCAGGTTTCTTTCAAGACTAACTGGGATGAGTTCTCAATTTTTACAAATATTTTAAGTCTCAGAGAAAATTTACTATGTTTCACATCATGAAGGAATGAGTTTTGTTACAACTTGACTAAGGGCCTATATTATGAAAGATTATATATGGAACAAATATGTAACAAATCCATCTGTGTAAAAGTAAGTTATGAAATTAGAGTAGCTAAACTAAGATCCTTACTGCACTGCTGCAAATATGTAAGCAGAGAATAACTAGATAGGGACAAGATATACATCAGTCAAGAAAGAGCTAAAAAGATTTTGACATAAGAGATGGTATTCAATTATGTCCCAAGCCTCCTAAAAATGTCCAAGAGACCAGCATACAGAAAGACGTGGAAGGTACTGGACCTTTTGTTAATTGTACCTGGGCTGGAATTAGAAAGTCTTATTATGGATAAGAGGCTTTTACAAAGAAACCAACAATCATTCAGGTCTTACCCTATTAAAAAGAGCTGATGGTGAGAAAAAGTTTGGGATTCTTTCTAATAAAACAACATCTTAGTGTGTCTCTTCCTGCCAGTGAGGGTAGTTTAAATTGCGTGTTGAATAGAAAAAATGTGTATATATAAATAATATACAGAAATTATATAGAATAAACATTGATGATTAATTAATGCATTAAAATTAGGAACCATTATCTTATGAGCTTATCTATGAATTCTTACATAAAAATGTATCATTTCTTTAATTTGAAATAACATTATAAAAAGTGTTGTAAGAGAAAATATTTAGTACTATTTAAATATAATTAAGTAGTTAAATAGTAGCTATTTGAGATCATTGATTTTTATGGAACCCAGAAAATAGAATTTGTGATATAGAAAAGAGAAAAGTTCACTGAAAAAAAATCAAACTAAATATAAAATGTACAACAAATTTTTAAGAGCCCTTTCATGTTATTGAATCAATAGAAAGTATACACAGGGTTTCTCCTTCTGAATCTGCATTTTTGGGGAGCCTTTATGAGGCTGCTTATAGAAGTTAAAGATGTCACAATGAAAGGTTCTTTTATAATATAGCTTCCCATTTAGTATCAACTGTTCTTGGGTCTATTGCATTGATCTGTGGCCAGATTTAAAATTAATACCCACTCTTTAAATTAAGTGACAGCTATGTCCCAGGAAGCTTCAAATGTGGGTGTCAGGGCCTAAGAGAATGAAATCATAGCTTCTGAGGAGAAAATTTTAAAAAGCATGCAAGACCATCTTTGCCTAATAATAAAATTTAAGAAAATACAGTCAAACAATAAAATCGTCCAGTTTGACAGCTGTGCTGTGTGCAGGCATCCTTCAGGGACATGTTCTGCCCCATGCCATCTTTTCATATAGAGCCACTCATCGCCTTCCTTATTAAGGAAGTGATGGCCATGGAAGCAGATTGATAGAACTGAAAAGAGAGACCTACATATACTACTTATGTCAAACAGCATGGTCTTTCTTATAAAAATCAAACAAAAAATAAAGATTACTGGACATACACAGAATAACAAAAACATGAAAAAAAAAGACGTTTATACCAAATAATTCAGGAAGAAAACATTAAAAATAAGAATCATAACAGTACTTTCCAAAAATTTTTATGAAGAGATTGGGTAGGCTAAAATATAATTTAAAAAGAGGCCTAGTTTTAACAAAGTAAAGAGAAAATAAAAATTGCTTGATTTATGAAATAGGAAAAACCAGTGAATAAATTGAATTAGCAGGGCTAAAAACAATTCCTTGATAAAATAAATAGACAGTGTGTAGTTAGTGATTATAATAGGTAAGATACTGGTCTACAAACCTGATATAGTCTTAACTCATCTAAAGCTATAAATTTGATTCATTGCCATCCGCAGTTCACAGATGAAGAAAGTGGGGCAGAGAGAACTGACTAAGGAGCCTAAGACAACACAGCTAGCAATGAGCAGCTACACCTCAAATCCAGGTGGTCCTATGACAAACCACATGCCTACCAATTGGGCTTCAATGATCTTAAAAAGGAAATTAAGAGAATATCTAAATGTTACTAAGAAGAGTTTGAAAGAACTCTTTTAAAGAGAGTTTAAAGATTTATAATTATAAAATTACAAAGAGTTTAAAAATACAAAAGAAATAAAAATATGGAACTTAAAGGTACAAAAAGTATGGAGAAAGGACAAAGGAGGTCCACTGTTAATTCAATCAGAAATAAACACAAAAAAATTCCTGAGAGGAAAAAAATATATGTATATATATATGCCTTTATTTTGAAAGTTTTCACTGAATAAAAGCAGCAGAAAAATTGTGAAGACTCACTTTTAAATATACACAGGTCAAATTTCAGAACACTAAGGAATTTGAAAAATTCTGAAAGTACCCAGAGATAAAATTCAGGTACCTACAATGGAACAAAAATAAGAATGACATCAGATTGTGTATTGAAGCAATTGTGTCTGAGGGCAAAATAAAATTTCTTTGAATATGAAAAAAATTATAAAACATATTGATATGTCTAACAAAAAATACATAATATATTCTTTGTCTTATAAAAGCATCTGTAAGAAAGATCAAAAATTATATCAAGGTTTGTCGATCCTCAGAAAGAAGTAGTATAAAAACAATTGTATTCAAATCCATCCCACCAAATGGACAAAATCAAACCTCTTAAAATAACTTTTCAGGAGAAAGAGGGAGAGTTTAATATATATATATTTTTTTTGGTAGATTTTTAAAATTTGTATTAAATGTTTTGGAGTGATTTCAGAATATATTTAGAAAAAACACCAATAATATTAAATAGCATCTAATAATAACTGTAATATTAAAAATTTTATTAAAAGATACAAGCACTAACACTTATGGAAATATTATGAATTTGATTTAGAACGAAAAAAGGACAGAAGATTCAAGAAATGGTGGAAATTCTACATGGTCTAGAAAAGATAAAATAAATTAAGTAAAAAATAAAAGAATAATTTATGTAAAATGAGCATAGTTTAATCACTTGGGCCAATTCAATTTCTTTTCTTTAGGATTAGTCACACTGCTTGAATTTGCAATAGTGTATACAGACACAATGCTGTGTATTCGATATAAGTATTTTATAATAGAAAACTGACCTGTAAAACATTAATAACTATAGCTACAGAGTTAAATGCTGTATTTATAAACAGTATAAACTACAAAATTGTTTCACATCCTTCTGTACAAACACAATTTTCTACCATTATTAAAGCAGGTGCTCCTTTAATTAAAAGATATATATGTGTGTGTCTTCTAATTAAACTACGTATTTTTTCATGTATTCAGATACAATATTGCAATAATAAATAGCTATTTTTTTGTTAAATATTGTATGTATGACTGTAACATTTCTATATTTTTTCACCATATTGATACTGAAGGACATAGATAAGCAGTGACTGGAAAGAGTTAATTAGTAGCCAGTTTAATTGTGGTGGAATTTCATTCGATTATAGCTGCTTTCTCTATAAATGGGTAGCATGCTCTCTTTCTGCTTCCTTTTTCACTCCTATTCTATTTATCTTCACCACATCCCCATCCCTCAAATTAGGCTAAAGTGAGGTACTGGAAATCATGCATATGAAAAAGTTGGTGGAGAATGCTATTGGTTTGTTTATTTTTTTATTTATCATACTCCTAACTTCTTCATGGATAAATCACCTTAATTACCTTTAACTCTCCAAATTCAATGCGGATTCTCAAGATCAGGCAGTTCTCATTCTATTTCAGTATAAGCTGATAGTGATTTCTCAAAAATATATATCTCTAAGTTGAGAGATAGTGTGTAGTAATGGAAACAGTTAATATTATTAAAATGGGATAAATTATTTCAAGAAATCTAAGAGGGGTTAGATGATAGAAGGAAAAATAAATCAGATTATTTTATGGTCGCCTAACATTAGACCAAATTCAAGACCAAAATACAGTTTGAGAACCATGACATCTTTTGGTTGCTTTTTTTTTCAGTTCTGTTTATAAATATGAGGTCTGTCTAACTGCCAAAAACCAGATGCTTTTGCATTCCATGACTCTAAAACCCTAGGACATAAGCAGAATTCTGTCAGATAAAATAAATGCAGGAATAAACAACAGAATCCACACCTTTTTAGCAGCTGCATATTGCTGCATTATGCCTTCTAGAGCAGCCCTCTCCTCATTCAATGACAGTTGCAGTTGAATTTAACATACTAAAATTCTTTGACTGCCAGAGACATTAGAATTGCTCTACTGAAAATACTTTTAGAATCCTCAGGGGGTCTAATACAAGGAGAGCTCCCCAGTGGTTGATTAATAGTTTGTCTTCTAAAATACCGCCAGGCTTACATGTTGTTTATACTATCCATTCATTCCACATATAACAAGGCAGAATAGGTAGAGAAGTTTTGCCTTGAATTATTACATCTACTTTACAATAGTTGTGGTGACAGGGGTCTTAAAATTTCAGCAACAAACAATCTATCATGGGGCACTATTCCATTCACAAGTAAATGAGATTAATTTTGTTTTCCAGTCTGTAGCCAGTGTTTGTTTTTGTTTTTGCTCTAGTCTCCTTTGGGAGAGGTAAGAAGATAATCTTGTGAGAACCAGTAACTAACTAGTTACTGGTTACATCTGCACCACCAGCCATATGTATAACCATCTATAGTGAGAATTATAATTCCCCAGTTGTAGTTTGAACACAAACTGTAATTGCAATATGACTGTAACAGAGCTTTCAACTATAGCTTGTTCCAAAAATGGAATTTAATAAATACAACTCTAAAGTGGGATGTGTGTGTGTGTGTGTGTGTGTGTGTGTGTGTGTGTGTGTGTGTGTGATGCTTTATATTTCAACATAATATAGAGAGAATCCTATGTTGGCATCTTATTGTTCCTTTGTCTGAGAAAATCAAGTTAAAATTTGTGACTGTATACTCCTGTCAAAAAAAATTAAGCTTATTTTAGACAAAGAGCTTCACATATACTATAATAACATAATAAATAACTCATTAGGTATGCCATCTCTATACTAGAAGTCCAAGTTTGTTTTGGTTTGTTTTATCATTTAATTTTAATTCATTTGTTTTGTGGAAAGGAAAGATTGTGTGCACTTTGGAAAGGCTTTGACACATTTGCTGAAGATATGAAATTTCTGTAATGTCATTACTTTTCACAGTAACACTACTCTCCCTGTTAAATTATGTGATTTTTTTAACTTCCTGACTGCAATGGAGGTCAAAGTTGACACACCAGTAAATTCACAAATTTTCATAAGAACCGATCTGTTGAAAGGATAGTAAAAATATTATATGTGGACTACTTCATAAATCAATTTAGGGTAAAAATAGGGGGTAATTTTTATTTATTTTTTTGTCATAGGATGAAATCTCCTCCTAAATTTAAAGCATGGGAAATACAGTCTCTGGTGTATACAGATGCTTTAAACATTAATAGAAAAATTTGTACAAAAAAATGATATTAAATTCTATTTATTTAGCACCAGCTAGGCTCCAAACACTTTGCTCATCTATTCTTCATTTTGATAGAGATAAAGAACAAAAACAAAACAAACGAAAATTCACTTGTCTCAGCATGATCTAATGTAAACATAGACATGTAAACAATTTAACTGTTGAAGTGACTGTAATCTTAAAAAGTACAGTTGGAACTGAATCATAATTTGAACCTAATCTTCTTATAGTTAGTCCAACTTTAAAACAATATTACCTTGAGATAATCATGCTAAGCAAAATAAGCCAGACAGAAAAAGATGAAAACCACGATATCACTTATATGTGGGATATAAACATAAAAGCAACAAATGAACAGGACAAACAAACAGAGACTCATCGATATGGACAATAGACTAGTGGTTACCAGAGGGCAGAGGGTCGGGGAGGAGGCAGGAGGTAGACCGGGTAAAAGGGGTCAAATATGTGGTGACATTAAAAAATTAAAACAAACAAACAAAAACAACAAAAAAACCTGTATTATGTTGATATATACAAATAAGCAAAGAATAATATTGTAGCTTTGTTGCACATTATTCAATTTTGGTTTCCTATAAGTATTCCTAAATTAAAGTATTCCTACTCTTTACCAAGAATGCTATTTTAAGAGACCTACCTCTGCGGGTGGTAAATAAACCCCTTCTAGTTTTATAAGACGTACTCAATTAAAAAGTTTTTAATTCAAAGAATGTTTGAACTAAATTAAATTTTACTAAATAATACAGCTGGTTTATACTAATTCTATTGAAGCTTGTCATGTCCTTAATACAATTCTTGTTTTTTCTTACAGATCCTTAAAAAAAAAAACACTCCTCAAAACATGGTTTCTTTTCTAAATGTTTGCGGATAAACCTTTCAGTGAACTATTCTTTTTAAGAACAAATGAGATTAACTCAAGGAAAATTCCATAGGATCTTTGTCTCACTTTTGGTTTCTTAAAATATATTTTTTCTTTTTTTTTAGCCTGCTAAGGAGATACTTAACTAATAATGCAAATGTAATAATTACAGCTTGATGGTTTCTAAGCATCACATATAATACCAATGTCATTCTACAATATATGTACTTGTCTATAGTCAGTCTTTTTCATATTTCCTATAGCAACTATTCCACAATTTTACTCTGTACATTCACCTTATTCACCTTGGTCCAGAGCAAATAAATAAAACAAATTCAGTGCTCAAACCTTTAACTTCCCTCAGAGCCGTAACATCGAAATTATCTACAACTCAGTCCTTCACATTCCTCTTGCCTCAGCCTCTTCATCTATTTTTTTCTTTTGATTTCTCTTCATTTTCAGACTTTTGGAAAAAAGAGCTAAAAAGTTTCTTTTTCTTCAAATCAGTTCTCATCACAACCACAGCTTTTGACTTCCACTCCAAAATTATATTGCTGCTGAAGCCACCGATGCAAAGGCCCATCTTAAATTTGCATTTAATCTGACCTGTTGCTAGCTTTATCATTTATGAAACTCCCCTCTCTCTCTTGCATATCATGAGTTGACTCATCTAGGTTCTCCCATCATGAATGTAACTACTCCACCTAGGGCTCTCGGCAGATCCCTCTCACTTAGATTTTGGTGCTGTCTGTTATTTACTGGCCAATTTCTTGCTCTAGATGCTGCTCCTGGGTGGAATTATCTTCAGAATCATCCATTCTTATGATTTCCAGTCTATGGATGATTGCCGTGTCTATACTCTCCCTCTGTTCTGAGATATATCAACTTCTGTCCATCTCATGAACAACTTAAAATTGACATGACTCGATCTAAATTAATTAGCTTCTACTCTAATTCCTACTCCTCCTGTACCATTCTCTTGCTCAATGACATCACCATGTACTTTTACAAATAAGAAATACTAGAGTCAACCTCAGCTGCTTCCTTTTCCTCAATTTCCACTACCGGTCCCGAAGCAAATTCATCAGTGTTATACTATTTTATCAATTAGTGTTATACTATTTT
>NW_011888794.1:9361223-9362973 GCF_000151845.1 Pteropus vampyrus
TTTACTGGCCAATTTCTTGCTCTAGATGCTGCTCCTGGGTGGAATTATCTTCAGAATCATCCATTCTTATGATTTCCAGTCTATGGATGATTGCCATGTCTATACTCTCCCTCTGTTCTGAGATATATCAACTTCTGTCTATCTCATGAACAACTTAAAATTGACATGACTAGATCTAAATTAATTAGCTTCTACTCTAATTCCTACTCCTCCTGTACCATTCTCTTGCTTAATGACATCACCATGTACTTTTACAAATACGAAATACTAGAGTCAACCTTAGCTGCTTCCTTTTCCTCAATTTCCACTACCGGTCCCGAAGCAAATTCATCAGTGTTATACTATTTTATCAATTAGTGTTATACTATTTTATCAATTAAAGATGTTTGAGGATATAGCTTAAATTTGTTATCTAAATGTTGTCTAGACATTGAGTTTAATTTATACTTTAGAACATGTAGTCAGGAAAAAAACAAAATGAGAAACATAAACTAAAGAAAATTTCATAACAGTTGCATTTGTCTTTTAAGGAATGAACATGAGAGTAAAGTATTTCATTAATCACACAGTCACTTATTTTTCATAATCCTATATTAAATCATACAGCCATATAATTAAAAAAAAAGAATAAGTATATTACAATCCATTTTCAATTCAGCTTTTTTTTATTACTTTTACTGGATTTCTGTTTTGGTTCAGATTCTCATCATAATGCACCAAAAACTCCATATTGTACTCCCTGTCTTAGAAACACCCCCTGTCTGTTTTTCCTCCCTGCTTTTTGTTTTCACATCATTCAGTTTTAGCTTTCTAAAAGTCAGAATTGCATAATTAACTGCATTATACTGAAACTACTCACATGTCCAAAGAAAACTGAGCTTTTGTACTTGATCTATATAACTGATTCAGTCTTATAAGCCCTTCTATCTAAAATCTAATGGAAAAAAAAAAAAAGTAGATTTTAATTCAATTTTGAAAATTTAATTTTTAAATAATTTAAGTAGTTTATTTTACATGTTCATTCTTTTTAGGAAAAAATGATTAATCTCTTAAATTTTAGTTATGCAAATCCTCCCCCCTTCCCTCCACCTTGCCTGGAATAAGGGTTTCAGAATATGGAGGCAGCTATGGTTTGGCGGACCTAGAGGCTTTTGCTGTGGTGGTTTCATAACTCTTGTCTGGTCCCTCACAGCTTGTCCAAGTCCTGGTGATGCTTCTTGAACGACTCAATTCTACCTTAGATAACACACATTGTAGATTTCTCAGGGTGTCTGTCATGTCCTTTTGAATCTTCAACTCATCTGCTTGCCAGGCAGTCTTGACTTTTGGGTAAACTTTCCCTTTGAAACAGCAGGCAGCAGGAAGATGACCAGCCTCGACATTACCTGCCTTCTCAATCTCCTCTGTGGAGTAGCAGGAGGCTCTGCAGGCTGAGGAGATACTTAACTTATAATGTAATAATGTAAAAATGTGCCTGGGAACTGAGGCGATCAGGAGAGTTACAACTATAGTCCAACTAACCGTGATGCATGCAGCACCATACTCTGATGGGGCCATCCTCTGGGCTGGTGTAGGGGACAGCTTAGAAACCTCCACCTAGAGTCTCATACAAGAGTGGGAGACAGTAACTTTGGCTTTTAGCACACTGTTCCTCATGGAATCCTGGAGCCTGAAGAGAGTAACACACACACACACACACACACACACACACACACACATATACATATATTAAAACATTGCTTATTTTTTC
>NW_011888794.1:9363233-9368783 GCF_000151845.1 Pteropus vampyrus
AGACAATTAATCAGGAACCATTTGTTGCTCACATCCCAAATAACCCTTTTTATAAAAAGCCATTTATAGCTTTTTTTCTGAACACTCTGTATTCCTTTATACCAGCATTATTGTTTCTTTTATTTTTTTGCTCAAAATATCTTTAACTCTCTCCCATGCTTATATTTTGAAGTCTCTTTACATATAACAGGCCATTGTGAAGTATCTTCTCTAAGACTTCCAGATATAGTTAGTTCTTCCTTCTTCTGTGCTTTCTTTTCATCTCAGTGGAATTTTAAGATTTTTTGCAATACAACATTCTAAAATAATTTATCTCCCTCTATACTATGACCGCCTGATAAATAGAGACTGAGCCTAGCATATATTATCAATTTGTGGTAGGTCCTTGCCCTTGCAACACAAAATAAGCTTCTATTTAATGAATTAGTCATTTAACAATAATAATGACCTATAATAATAATGACCTACAATTCAGTTTATTCACTAAAACAAATACTATGTTTATTTGCTTAAAACTGTGTCAATAAACTAATCCATTCAACAAACATGTTTCAAATGTTCATCTTATGTCAGGCATTATGTTACATGCTGGGGATCTACCTTTTGGGAAAAAGGTAGGTTTAATTCTTAATAAGCATCAATAATATTATTTTTATATTCTCAATTTTTACTTACAGCAAATTGTTTCTACTTCATTACTCCCTTTTCAATTTTGATTCAATCTCCAAACCTTAATTTTCTAGAGAACTTATTTATAATAACTCACCCGAATAAAAGCAAAAATTAAATTATTATATGGTAAAATGAATGTTTTCATGATAAAGTACTTCACTTAACTGATATGTACTTGTATTTCAATCAGTACATGGATATTCTTATATGTTCTAGGTATTTACTACAATAGAATGTGCATCAATATCATCATCTTCTTAGGGGGGTTATTTAAATTTCAAGAAAAAACTGTTAATGAGAGAGGGGCTAAAATGTACAATCTTTTTATCTCTTTCAATAAGAAAGAGAGACAGGCTATTTTATAATTTCTTGTCCAATCACACTCTTTATTTTAATAACTATATTTATTAACTTTTAAAATTCAATTCCACATTTTCACAAGCATAACAATATTCTTGAAGATTTTTTCTTAAATTAAGGTACTTTATTGATTAACACATATATTTCTTTATGATATTGGAATATAAGATTTATTCTCTCCCTAATTCTCATGATTAAACACATTTCAACAATCTTTTGACAGGAAATTTCAAAGTAATAAAAAAAATACCCTTGGTCAAATATAAGGTTTAAATTAGAAAGTTCACTTTCATGATTTTGTTCTTATTTCACTATTCTTCATGAAATTTATAAGAACACTTAAGAAATGCCAAGTTAAGAAAGTAACATTAATAAAAGCAATTTGAGAAATTTATCTCTTTTAATTAATGTAGAGCAAATAATATTAAGAATATAAATTTTCCCAGTTTAAGTGTTGTGTTGTTCTTAATAAATTGAATTGTTGTTCTTAATAAATTGAGTTTTTGATAAGGCGGTCATAGTTTTACAGAAGCATTTTTTTTTTCCTACTATAGTTTGAGTGTCTACTATCTGCCAACATTGTACCCAGTATGGGAGATTTCAAGATAAAACAACAGCCTAGAGAGAAGTACTAAATAGAGTCATAATCATTGACAGAGTAATAGACACCCAGCTCACAACAGTCTTCTTACAAACATGTGGACTTGCTAATGTACTTTAATGAGCTATTGAGTTTTCGTACTACAAAACACTAGGATTTTCAAATCTTCCTTATGGCTATAGCATATAAATCTACCATTGATCTTTTTCTAAATCCCACTTAATTCGAATTACTAGAATTGGATCATCAACAAGCAAAATATTCTCTTCCGCTTTAATGACAACTCACTGCAGAGTAATTCTACTAATATTAATGCCGTTTTCCACAATACTACCTACTAGCTAACATACCCAGATAATGGTAATGATTAACATTAGTTCAACATTTGATATATAGTTTACATACCATAAAGTTAATTCTCTAACAACTCTAGAGATATGCAAACATTTTACCCTTGTTTTATGAGTATTAATTTGCTCGAAGACCCATAGTCATTAAGTAACAGCACAGGCACTTGACCCAGGTCTCTGCCACTGATATTGTTTGCTCATATAATAGCACTAGGTGCTAGATTATAGAGGGCCTATACAGAGATCCTACAGCATGTATTTCATGCAACTGTCTAATTAATTTTCAGTGGTGTACCATATACCCACGAAAGACCTACATTCTAATTAGAAAGATAAAATATACAAGTAAATTTCATATAAATTATGCACTGGTGATCTTACGGATAGAATGGGCAAGTCTACCTGTGTAATGATAATAAGATGTTTAGGTAAATAAGAAAGGAAAATTCATAACTCAGTCTTAAAATATTTACAAATTATACTTACAGAAAAGTATATATATAGTCTAGACATGTACAAACCAGAATCTGAACCATTTTAGTTTGAAAGAACAAAATGTAGAAGCAGTAATAAATACTATGTTAAAGTTTTAAATATTAGCAATGATCGAACACAGCAGTTAGTGACTAGACAAACAAAAAGAAGGGAATACGAAACATACGAATATTGGATATCAAACCAAATTGGTTTTAAGGGTCAACAAAAAAACCTAAGATTTGGAAAGCCGCATAAAAAAAAAAAAAAAGAGCCAAGCTGCTAACATTTTTCCAAAAGAGCCTTATTAACTGTGGCAGTGCTCTTTCATTTTGGGGTCCAAAATCTTTGCTAGGCAAATAGTATATGTTTGAAAGAACAAATATAACACTTATTTTGTGTTACTTTTTCATTTTTAAATGATAGTCTAATACATTTAAAGTGTTATGTTTTAAATTTTATTTTTTTCTGGTGTGCAAAAACATGTCTTTGCTAAAATTTGTGAGATTACTCTACAGTTGATGCATATATAAAAGAGCAATTCCAAGTATTTGGTCTTAAGAAATTATGGGAGAAAAAAGATGCTTAGCACAAGTTACGGATTTACATATAGCAATACATACTGTGAATGAGTGTATAACTTCAAATCAAGAACTTTGGACTATATATACACATGATGTATATATAAATTACGATGTAAGAATTTTTATTGCCAACCCATTTCATCTTCAGAGCATCACTGCATCATTTTTCATTCAAGCAAACAAATTACATGTATATGTGCTCAGAATTATGTTGAATTCTGTGAACGATTAAAAGGGTCCATAGAAGAGAATCGTGTCCTGACAAAGCTCTATTTTTCTTGGAATGGCGACTATCAGTGAAATTTTAAAAAGTATATTTATATCTCTCTTCCATGTAAGTTTAAAATCAGAAAGAAGAATTTTAACAGTGATCAAGAGACAGAGGATAGTCTTATCTTTTATGGACTGAGTGTTTCTGTCTGCCTCAAATTTATGTGTTAAAACCAAAGCCCCTAATTTGAAAGAATTTAGAGGTTGGGCCTTTGGGAGGTAATTAGGTTTAGATTAGGTCATGAGGATCAAACCCCCACGATGGGCTAAGTGTCTTTAAGATAAGAAGAAGAGAAGGGAGCTTGCTCTCTCTGCCATGTGAGGACACAGCAAGAAATAATCATCTGTAAGCCAGGAAGAGAGTTCCCACCTGAACCCAGCAATGGTGGCATCCTAATCTCTCTGACTTCTAGCCTTCAGAACTAGGAGAGATAAATGTCTGTTGTTTAAGCCACCAAGTCTATGACATTTTGTCATGGAATTCTGAGCAGACTGGAACACTAACCTGCTGCCGGTCTTCCAAATTGCTTTGTAAGCTTGACTAGTCCCCACTTCACTCAGGGATGAGCAGATACCTAACTATTCTCTCCAATAACAATATGGAAACTAACACAAAACAAAACATTATGGTAGCATCCAAAATAAGGAGATACTTTGGGAGAGGGGATTCCAAAGAAGAGAAAAATATATTACAAATCTTTTTTTTTGTCAATGAAATTCAAGAAAATGTGTTCTATGGGGGAAAAAAGATGAAACAGAAAAATTAGTAAAACGATAAATCATATTAACTAATTGTCCATCAGAGAAGAGAAACAAACAAACAAAAAACACAGATCAATAATAATATAAATAAAATACAGCATCAAAGCTAAAGTTATCATAAATGGTGTAGATAACTGAATCAGTGTTGTCTACAGGGAATTTAAGACATAATTGATTGAAGAAGAGAAGAGAAAGAGAAAATTGAGCAGAAACAACATTTAAAGATATTATGGAAAAAAGATACTCTGCTTTAAGACATTTCTATACATCAAGACATTGCGTATTAAAGTGAATTCATTGGAAACAATTCATTAGGTATAAATATATTGAACTAAAAATATTTTCCCACATCTTGTCTTAGATAAAAAGAGACAAATCTAAAGAGCTATAAAGTGGAAAATTTAACTGAAAATAAACACTAAGCGACTTGTTCTTCTTGAAAGAGTTGTAACAGTGGGAGAGTAGTGAAGAAATTTTAAATTGTAAATGGGTTCAATAGGTATATGACAATATTCTTACCCATATAGCCAAATGCTCAAAGACTCAACTAACAAAAACAAGGGCCAAAGTTAACCATTTACAAGAAACAAATTATGGTATAAAACTAACCACATCAAATAAAAATAAAAAAGAGGAAATAAATAATAGAGATAAAATTTATCTAGTAAATTAGGTAGCAGCATTAGAAAATAAATAGAAGCTATTTTAATGTCATTATTAAAACGTGAAATGCCAAGTATTTTGAGGAAAAAAAGTAAAGTCAATATAAAATTTAAAACCGAAAACAAAATTTTATAGAATTACAATTTAACTATTTGCTATATATACATGTGTGTATATATTCATAAAGTATTTTAAAAATGAGAATAAAATGGAAGATTGTTAGACAATACAAAGGATCAGTAGGTCTTATAGAAGAAGTAGAGAATAAAACTAGACCTATAGCCTTAAATATAATAAAATAATGTGTCTAATAACTGTCTCAAATAAAATGCACCAAGGTCAGATAACTTTTTAGGGTAAATTCCTTAAAATTTGCTAAGAATATCTTTAAAAATATGTATATCATTCCAGTGTGTAGACTAGGATACAAAATTGCTAAAATACTTTCTGAAGCTAAGAAACCTCTGCTACCATAAATCTGACAAAAGAAGAACCAAAAATGAGTACTAAAGACAAATCTTGTGTGTGAACACTAAAGGCAACATCTTACTTTTTAAAAATATGTATTACAAACCTAACAAAACAAATACAAAAGCACATTATATATGAGAATGTTTTTCTGGAAGTCTCAGAAAGGATAATATGATCAGCCCATTAATGTCTCAATGTATTAAAATAATCTGTTTTATCATAGATCAAAGGGAAAGATATAATCATGTAATAGATGATAAAAGTTTGATAAAATTAAATATACATTGGTAAAAGTTGTAATATGAACAGATGGATAATTTTTTTTGTATGTAGTAAAGATATC
>NW_011888794.1:9368833-9374444 GCF_000151845.1 Pteropus vampyrus
ATTTAAAGATATTATGGAAAAAAGATACTCTGCTTTAAGACATTTCTATACATCAAGACATTGCGTATTAAAGTGAATTCATTGGAAACAATTCATTAGGTATAAATATATTGAACTAAAAATATTTTCCCACATCTTGTCTTAGATAAAAAGAGACAAATCTAAAGAGCTATAAAGTGGAAAATTTAACTGAAAATAAACACTAAGCAACTTGTTCTTCTTGAAAGAGTTGTAACAGTGGGAGAGTAGTGAAGAAATTTTAAATCGTAAATGGGTTCAATAGGTATATGACAATATTCTTACCCATATAGCCAAATGCTCAAAGACTCAACTAACAAAAACAAGGGCCAAAGTTAACCATTTACAAGAAACAAATTATGGTATAAAACTAACCACATCAAATAAAAATAAAAAAGAGGAAATAAATAATAGAGATAAAATTTATCTAGTAAATTAGGTAGCAGCATTAGAAAATAAATAGAAGCTATTTTAATGTCATTATTAAAACGTGAAATGCCAAGTATTTTGAGGAAAAAAAGTAAAGTCAATATAAAATTTAAAACCGAAAACAAAATTTTATAGAATTACAATTTAACTATTTGCTATATATACATGTGTGTATATATTCATAAAGTATTTTAAAAATGAGAATAAAATGGAAGATTGTTAGACAATACAAAGGATCAGTAGGTCTTATAGAAGAAGTAGAGAATAAAACTAGACCTATAGCCTTAAATATAATAAAATAATGTGTCTAATAACTGTCTCAAATAAAATGCACCAAGGTCAGATAACTTTTTAGGGTAAATTCCTTAAAATTTGCTAAGAATATCTTTAAAAATATGTATATCATTCCAGTGTGTAGACTAGGATACAAAATTGCTAAAATACTTTCTGAAGCTAAGAAACCTCTGCTACCATAAATCTGACAAAAGAAGAACCAAAAATGAGTACTAAAGACAAATCTTGTGTGTGAACACTAAAGGCAACATCTTACTTTTTAAAAATATGTATTACAAACCTAACAAAACAAATACAAAAGCACATTATATATGAGAATGTTTTTCTGGAAGTCTCAGAAAGGATAATATGATCAGCCCATTAATGTCTCAATGTATTAAAATAATCTGTTTTATCATAGATCAAAGGGAAAGATATAATCATGTAATAGATGATAAAAGTTTGATAAAATTAAATATACATTGGTAAAAGTTGTAATATGAACAGATGGATAATTTTTTTTGTATGTAGTAAAGATATCGATTGGCATTCCCATTTAATTTTAAGAAATTCATCTGCTATTGCATTAATCTTGAATTTTCATCCATTGTAATAAAATAAGAAATGAAATAATATGACTACTGAAAAAAAAGAAATAAAGCCTAACATTCCTTATTTCAAAAAATGAGATGTTCTATCTAGAAAGGGCAAAAACATTGATTCAAATGCCCTCAGGAATAATTGGAGATCAGTTATTAGGTTAAGTTTTAAAATAAGAATTAAACAAATCAATGATTTTTCTCATGTTTGACAATAACTGATTAGATAGAGTAATGAAGAGTAATAAATAGGAATCCCTTTTCACAATAAATGAAAAATGTAAATTTAAAAAGATTATTTACCCCAGTAAAATTCAAGCTTTGGAAATTTTCCTGTTTTTTTTTTTTTTTTTTTTTGTTTCCAAAGATAGTTCATTTTAAAACTCCCGTATGTAATAATGTAAGAAAAATTTAACGAAGTGCTCAGTAAATGACATGGATGAGATCTGCTCTGTACAGGTGAGCAGGTGGTCAGGTCTTCCAGCACAATTCACATGATAATGACTTGGGCTGCGTGGGTTGTAATTAATGGATTGTGAATGGCTCTGTCTGAAGCTACTTCACATCACTGAAAAATGTCATCTATTTTCTAGGACATAGGTCCTACATTTTTGACTAGAGAGACTCCAGATGTATAGATTAAAGCAGAAATGTTAAAAGCCCAGTTTGTATTTAAGCTGATAAGATCTTAAATGTGTGTTTTCAAAAGTGCTGTTAAGTCCTCACTGTGATTTTCTGCAGATGCTATGAAAATAAGTTTAGTTGAAAAGTTATTTCATGGCAGACTTAATGGAGAATTTCCTGGCAAATAAGCAGCATTATTGATTTTTTAAAAATTTTTAATGAAAATTAGTGACTTTCGAAGTCTGAATCTTTGTAAAAGAGCTGGTAGAGCAAATACATTCTTTCTGCTTAAATCTAAACATTTTAGTTTTTCATGTAACATCTTTCTTTCATTTTTATATAAACCAAAATATTTTAAATAAATGCAAAACTGGAATATTGGTAATCTATTTTTTTTTTTTTATTGAATGATGTTTTTGTATACAGGAGACACACACCACTTTTGCCATAGAGTACAAGTATAGGGATTTTGTGGGGGATGATATATGAGCAGAGAAGTAGCAGAGAATATGCTGTCCTCTGAATTTTCATTCTTTCACAGCACAGAGGAACATGGAGCTGTTCTGTATATGTCATAGCCAACGTTTCAGCAGAGGAGGGCCAGCTTCAGCCAAAAGGGTAGGCATGGGACCAGAGCCTACTCATAGGAATGGGCACAGGGGAAAACATCCCAATCCACATCACATGTTTATAAGTTAGTAGCCTAAAATGAGCTAGGGAACACCGTTTTTCTATATCATAGGATCTCTGGTCCAGAATCATTGCTGGGAGTGTGCATAGTGAGAAACAAAGCCTGCATACCTAGGCTCTGGCAACAGGTTTACCAGTTAGAAATTGTGACACTAGTTCAGTTAAGTCAATTTTTGGGAGTGCTTTAATAATTTAACATCTATTGTGGCACTATAAATGTGTATTGGTTGAATTTCAGTTCTTGCCTTATATATTATATTATGTACCATAACTTATGTGAAAAAAAATATTTTCCATTAAGTTGATCTGAAGCTGTAATAAAATCAGAGTTTGGAAATGTTGGGAGGGGCTAAGTGTATTTGATATGTTGGAAGAATATAAATAATTTGTAGGCAGCTGACCAACCATGGTGTATTAAAGATAGCCATGAATTCTTTGCTACTTTTCTTTCAGGCAGTGGGATCTAGTTCTCTTCCACACAAATCTTGGTTGGCCTGTGACTGCTTTGACCAATAGAATATAGCAAGAGTGACTCTACCATCTAGGCCTTTAAGGAGCTGGAAGCTACAGCCTCGATCTCTTGACCCTGATATGCCATATGTGCATATGATAAGGATTTCTAGATTGAATGAAACTGCAAGAACCAGAATAAAGTTGGTCTGAATATTAGCTTGGAATTTTTATAATTATTTAAAAAGCATGTTTATTTGTATATTTTAACTTTCTAAACTGCAAATTTTCTGTGAGCAGAAATCATATCTTTGTCTTTTTAAATCTCTCACAGTGATTATTATAGTTTAATATTTTTCTTGAAAAATTATATAATTTCTTCTACATATGAATGTTTCTTCCAAAAAGTATTAATGCAATTATTTGGTAACAATCTTAGTTTATATTATTAAAACTTAGATAACTTTCTCTAACTGGTGTGAGAAAAATTTACATGCAATCAATTTTTGTTCTCCTGAAGAGTCTTGATTCTAAGAAATCAGAATACAGAAAGTCATTCTTCCAGTTAATATGCCGTCATATAGTAAAAATATATAGTTTTCCATGTAGAAGGGCTCACGATACTGTCAATTGACATTTAGCAGCATTTACCTCTTGGCTGCCAATTCTTCATTTTACATAATAGATTTTTTCTTACATCAAAACTGAAACATCGGGAAATTTTCAATTGGCATGCCCCATGGGATGACAGCATGATCAAGAATTGCGTAATAAATATAAACTTCTAATATATAGATACAGCCACACTTTTACACTCTGTCATTTTTCCACACCCCAGACTTACATGCTGAGATGTTGACCATATTTCAGAAGAAAAATAATGCATCATGGAAAAAAAAGTGTAAAAAAGGATAATACTAAGCAGCGTTGCCATGTGGTATACTATTCATTATAATGAAAGTTCTATTTTGGGGGGGTAGGTACCTGAAATAGTAGTTATTGAAGAAGGCAATATATTCATTTTTGAAGAAATTAATACATCTAGGCAATGTTATAAAACATTATTTAAATCAAGATTGACTATGTAGCATTATTAACTTAAATTTTTTTCTTATTTTTCCTGAAGTATTAGAAATAAAATTTTATGTTTTCCAAATTTCCATTGACTAATATTCTTAAGTGCTGTAAGGTGCATGTTAATTGTTTAAGTGAGTTTACATTCTATTAAATTTATGCTAGCATCATTACTGTCTTTGCCTCTTCACAAATATAATTACAGAGTTAGGGAATGGAGCTGAATACTAGACACCTCACAGACAATGAACAATCATTGAAGAAACAATAATTATCGAACAAAGGTGATATATTCAGTTGCTTATCTAGTTTCTTAACTGCCACTAAGGCCCAAAGTCACATATTCACTTATATATACAATTAAAAGTATTTATTTAGTATCTACTACCAATAGGAATTATTGTACAATCCAGAACAGAGATAACACACACAAAATGTAAGGTACTGGGAACTGGGATTATAAGAAGAGAAAGACTTACTGATGATGCCAAATATTCAAATTTAAGCCATTGAGGATATCGTTAAACTATTAAATGAGAAAGAGAACTCAGGTCTGCAAGGAAAAGTGCTGAGTATTCTTTGAGATGTGTTAGAACAGAGTAACTACATAGTCTGTGTAAGCGGAGTATGGAGTTTGAGAGGGAAAATACATATGTTTGGAAATCACAAAAACTTGAGCATGAAAGTCATGTGAGGGGATGAAAGTGACATGGGAGAGTTTGCGGATTAAAGAGTGAATGTAGACATAGCCAGACTTCAAAACTGGTGGAGAGAGAGACCTAATTGAAGGAACCAAGCCCATGGCTTGCAGAGTTCAGAGAAACAGCAGAAGGGAGCTGTGTTGTAGAAACCAAGGAAGAAGATAAAAGTGGGTGATGTTAGGTAAATGCTTGGAAGAGACTAAACAGGTGAGGTCACAAAAGACATACCTTGCTAAACATCAAGTAATTGATTTGGTGGTCTTTTTGAAGGCAACTTTATTAGAGTTTTGAAATAAAAATCAAATGTCAAAAGGTTGAAGAGGAAATGAGTAAAAATAAAGTGATAGAAGTTGCTTTTAGACTATGTGTTCAAGTAAGTTGGAATTTATGAAAACAAAAGAGACTGAGAGCGCCATGCACAAGTTGATTTGAACATATACTTCCTCAATGAAAGTAGAAGTTGAACATATACTTCCTCAATGAAAGTAGAAGTTGAATATATTCTTACGTTAAGAAAGTAGCAAATGAACATCAGTTTAATGTTTGCTTTGATATATTTACTATAAAATTACTCTAAAATAATTTGTGTGTGTTTTAACATCTTACAACTTGCTCTTACTTTCTTATTATTTGGATCTGTAGTAAGTATGGAAAAATATAACTCTAGGTTAATATATATTTTGTGGGTCATATAAAACATTATTAAGCTATTTTAATCATTTCTGATTTTCTTGAGAAAACACACTGTCATTA
>NW_011888794.1:9374494-9378839 GCF_000151845.1 Pteropus vampyrus
TAAAAGTGGGTGATGTTAGGTAAATGCTTGGAAGAGACTAAACAGGTGAGGTCACAAAAGACATACCTTGCTAAACATCAAGTAATTGATTTGGTGGTCTTTTTGAAGGCAACTTTATTAGAGTTTTGAAATAAAAATCAAATGTCAAAAGGTTGAAGAGGAAATGAGTAAAAATAAAGTGATAGAAGTTGCTTTTAGACTATGTGTTCAAGTAAGTTGGAATTTATGAAAACAAAAGAGACTGAGAGCGCCATGCACAAGTTGATTTGAACATATACTTCCTCAATGAAAGTAGAAGTTGAACATATACTTCCTCAATGAAAGTAGAAGTTGAATATATTCTTACGTTAAGAAAGTAGCAAATGAACATCAGTTTAATGTTTGCTTTGATATATTTACTATAAAATTACTCTAAAATAATTTGTGTGTGTTTTAACATCTTACAGCTTGCTCTTACTTTCTTATTATTTGGATCTGTAGTAAGTATGGAAAAATATAACTCTAGGTTAATATATATTTTGTGGGTCATATAAAACATTATTAAGCTATTTTAATCATTTCTGATTTTCTTGAGAAAACACACTGTCATTATGTAACATTGGTGGACTGATCGGATAACATCGTTTGGTCATAACTAGGAATAATTGTCCTAGTCCTTATATATTTCTGTATGATAAACATTAATTTTAATTCTATGTAGAAAGAAAAAGAGGCTGCTTAATAGTAACTTTATCATTTTGGAATAAGAATAAATCTACTTTTTGTCATTGTTTTTAGCCACTTTGTGGCCTTTTATATTACTTCACAGATCTTATCTAAAGCAATATATTTCTCATTACCATATTAAATGAGTTCAACAGAGACACATTCATCCACTGCCACCTCCTAACATTAAGTGTTTAATGCTGCCTAAAGCATCCTAGTTACGTGCCAGATACAGAGCAGAGAGAGACTAAATACAGTTCATCGTGTCTTTTTTTATTCTGTACTCTCATCGCATATTTATTTGTAAGGAAGACAGTCTTTCTTAGTACGTATCATATGCATCACAGAAGAACTACACAGCTCTGTAGGATTTGTGATGTGAAGTATCCACCCATGTAATTATGACTTTTCCTTAATGTTATTCCCATTATTCAGAAGATTGCTTTTGTTGGACTGAATGATACCCACTGGTGCAGTGAAACTTTGTATTAGCTTTCTTAGGATTTCTACACCTCAATGCATGCCTGGTCTGTAGGTTTAGCTTGTTCTTTTGTACTGCAGTGTATTTGCCATCCTGTGGTTTCTCACTGTTTTGATCATTTTGAAGTACTATAATGCTTTTCTCCCTGCTAGGACATTTCTTATAATGTTTCATCATCAACCCAGTTTCTTGAACTCTCAGAGAAAGTAGCATCTCTCTATTTTATACACGTATGTAGAACTATGGAAGTATTTTTAGAGCAGAGTTTACACAGGAGTTCTGCCCACTGTTTCTGCCAGGTTTTCCCAAAGAATGAAGGACAGTACTTTAGGGTTGACAGTACTTTAGTGCTTGGGATTTTATATCTTCTTTGTTATGGTGTCATACAAAATTAAGTCCTTGAAAGTCTGTATGATGCTTTGTGATACAGGTAGGTAATATAATCTGTCTCTTCATAGAATAAAGGGAGCAAAAATTGGTGGAACAGAATAATCACCCAACTTTATAATTGGGAAATTCCATTCAAATAATTCTGTTACTAAAATATAAAGAATTAAAAAAAAAAAAATCTCCAGGAAGCTTATGTAAATGACCCTTATTTTTTTTTTTTAAGGATGTTAGTCTTACTTTGTCTTATCTTATCCATGAGCAAATAAAATAACCTCATTAGAATAATTTTAATTAATTATGGATGACCATTGTTATGTTTGTTCTTGGTAAACATCGGCAAAGCATTCATCATCACCTGCTGCACTTAAGGTGTTTAAGGGGAATCCAAACAAGTAAATGTGTTTGATTTGACATTCTAATTATATTGTAATTAAAGGTTAAGCTTTGGTTGGCTAAACCTTAAATCTCAGGCAAAAATGGCATATGGAAAAGAATATAAATTAAATGGGAATATTTTTATTTTCTTAATCTACACTGAAAAGAATATGCTTTTCAATTGACAAAATAGCAAATCAAAATTTTCTTAAATGTTTACATGTGAGAAATCATACTGTAATTTATATTCTCCTTTATTATTACAAATACTCTATTTTTTAAAACTCTGATGAAACATGACTAATACTACAGGTACAAGTACACTCATAATTTATAAGGTGTAAGTATTTGGAAAAAATGAGGGCTGTATAGTTTTTATATATCTGAAATATTTTTTCACTATCATAGTAAAGAAGTAAAAAGAAGAGAATTCAAATGGATATTATGCTTACTTATAGGAACACTATTATACAGGTGTAATGTTTATGGGAATACAGGATAGAACTAGAAAATCATTGGGAACCAGAATGCGTTTTATAAAAATCAATCACATTTATAATACACAATAATTTAAGATGCTTTTATGTCATCAGTATATCTTACATGTAATAAATCCTTATTTTTGTGATTCGGTGAAATGTTTATCACGTTAATTGTTGACAATTCCAAAGAATATAATAGACACATTGTATTATGATTTTAGATATGTCTTTGGTAACTCATGCAGACTGTTCATGTTTATCAAATGTTTGTAGTTTCTCTTTTGTGAAATTCTGTCTCACATTTGCATATCTGTCAATTATATTTTTACTGATTTATGTACAATTTACATGAAATCTTTATATTATAAAGAAACTAACACCCTTTCCTGCTGCTTTTACTGTGAATGCTGTCTGAATCTTCTTTGCCTTTTTATAGTTTTTTTTTTTTCCGAATTAGGTAATAAAAAAGTCTGCCAATATATTTCTTTCTGATGTTTTATATTAGTTCAAAAATTTTAAGTTCTTTTTCCATTCATAATTTATCAAAAATTAATTTCATCTTTAGTTTTTTTTAGCTTAATTCTTACCTAGCATTGCTGCTTATAGCTCTGAGATATCTCAGATGCATGCACTTCTCTCCATTTCTTCTGTCACTACAGGTGTTTAGTTAACTGTAACTCTTCCATAGATTATTGCATCAGTTATTCTATTCTTCCTTAGGCTCCAGTGTTACTTCTTCCGATCCATTCTCCATGCTTCAAACTGAGTGATCTGTTCATTTTACTTAGATACTTAAAATTGTCCCTGGTTTTCTAACACGTAAGAACCACTATCTCGTGTCCTTTGTGATTGATTGCCCAGTGAACTTTAAAACTTTGTTCCGTGGCACTTCCTTGTTTGCACATTTCACTTCAAATGGGAAGTCTCTTAGTTTCATGAATGCAATAAACTCTTTCTCTCTTCTGTGCATTTTCATATCGTTCATATCATTCTTTCTGATAATTATCTTTTTCATGCTTACCTTGACCTCTTATCCAAGTTAGTTCTTATTCAATTCATTCAACCATTATTCATCGAGAGCTGTTTTGATCAAAATAGAATTAATATTTAATCTTCAGAATGTACAATCTAGTTGTGGAGAAAGAAAGAAAAAATGCAAGTAGCTATATAATTATAATTTGTGACAGATTTTATGAAAAATAAGATCCAGCAAAATAGAATAACAAGGGATAACTAATTTATATTTGAAGAGAGTATGAAACTAGTGTCTGAAAAAAGTGTCAGTTAAATTTAAAATTGAAGGATTAGTAGGAGTTAACCAAGATAAGAGTAGAGTAAGAGTATGTCTGTGATTGAACTAATCCTGCAGATATAACTGTTTCTAGGAAACTATAACTGCCTAAGTGGCTTAAGCTCTTTGCTCATAGAAAACTTTCATCTCTTCTTATCATAGCTGGTTCTTATCATAGTTGGTTATTAAATAAAAACAGTATGTGCTCTTCAATCTGACTCATGGATTTACTTTTTTTTTTTTCTATTTCCGGCTGAAGCTGCTACACTGTACCATCTGACTATACATATATTCATATCAATTCACACCCAGAAGGCTATCACCTACTCATTGAAACTGATTTTAGAACCATATACTTGCCTATAAGAATAGTGTAAAATGACTCTTGATAGGCTCCAACTAGCAATAGTTTCTAATTTCTTTCTCCAGAAAGCACTAACCATAAACCCTCTAAACTTGCATCTTTGTATAGTATGGAAATCTTGTTGCCATAAATAACATTTAATACAGAAACATTATCCAGATGACTTTCCTGAATTCTGAATGGTTAATATGCAAGCTTTCTTGTTTATCACTGGTCACTGATAAAGGCATGAGACCTCATGCTCCCTGCATTCACCA
>NW_011888794.1:9378889-9386290 GCF_000151845.1 Pteropus vampyrus
TTTTTTTTTTCTATTTCCGGCTGAAGCTGCTACACTGTACCATCTGACTATACATATATTCATATCAATTCACACCCAGAAGGCTATCACCTACTCATTGAAACTGATTTTAGAACCATATACTTGCCTATAAGAATAGTGTAAAATGACTCTACTTCTGATAGGCTCCAACTAGCAATAGTTTCTAATTTCTTTCTCCAGAAAGCACTAACCATAAACCCTCTAAACTTGCATCTTTGTATAGTATGGAAATCTTGTTGCCATAAATAACATTTAATACAGAAACATTATCCAGATGACTTTCCTGAATTCTGAATGGTTAATATGCAAGCTTTCTTGTTTATCACTGGTCACTGATAAAGGCATGAGACCTCATGCTCCCTGCATTCACCACAACTCCTGGCTAGCCCCCTGCTGACTTAGTTCCGAATGAATATATTTAAGCTACATTAATAAGATTTGGCTATTCAGACACAATCTTATATAAAGCCACTCTGACCTACTCACTGCAAGCATCTTTCTATATGGCGTTAGTTGTTCTCTCGGTCCAGTTTGCTATATCTCTCAAAATCTGAATGGATAGTCCATCACTGTATTCAAGTGTCTGCTTAAATGTCATCTCTTCAATGAGATTTTTCCCTGACCACACTATTTTCTACAGCATTCTCTGTCACCATCCATTTCCTTTATTTTTCTTCCTAGCAGTAATCCGGACACTCTAAACTTGATAAGGTAAGGTCAACAGGTAAAAACCAGCCTCTTTTTGTACCTGATGCCCATCCCTTAAGGAAGATATTCTCTACATGCTTACCCGAGAAAACATTGTTACTCGTCCAATAAGAATTTCAACTCTATCTCCTTCAGATTTATAATTTTTTTAAAGTCATTTATGATGATTCTCTAAAAGTCCTTTGAAACACAGTATTGTCCACATCTAGTGTTTGCAAATAGTTCACTTCCCAACTGTTAAAAGACAAAGCTCTTAAGCAGATGGCCCCCAAGTACTTTCTTAAATATTATGACCCTACTGGACAAATGAAGGCTTATTTTCCCTTATCCTTCTCCACAATATGGTATTTACAAGTGTCCATTTCTTAAATCTAACTCTGGCTCTCTACCAGGCAATTCAAAATTTTCTGAATTTAGAGAACAATATATAACTCTATCTTTGTTCAGTATTCTTTAACTGACATAAATCCGAATATTCCAGATTTTAAGCACTGCTACAATCAGAGATGAATACAGACTCCAGGAAATGAATACAGTAGCGTAAATTAATGATTCCTTAACATTTTCCTTAAATCATTGATTACAGTCCTCTAGGTCTCCTGGATTGTTTAATAAAATATCTTCTAAGTATCTCATGCTACTCCTCTCACTTCCTATTCCAGAAATGAACACTTTGTTACTCTTCTGTAGCTTTTCTCTTATCTTCCAGTTTTATTCCTCTGTCATCAGTGAATCTGCAGAATCACAACTCTCTATACTTAGAGCTCTGGTGCCTCTTTCCAGAGTCTTTTGGCTGTGACTTTGGTAATCCTCTCCAAGAGCTTTTTTATTACTATCCAATCATCTGAGTGAGCAAACTGCACACATAGAGTAAAAAGTAGGGAGAAAACTGCTCTCTTATTTGTCTTGGGTTAAAGAGGCTCAGACTTAGTGCTCATTTTGACCCTCGACTTCTTTCTGAGGCTGGGCTGATCACAAGATTAGCAAGACAGACATAACTCTTAGTACTCTTGCCAAAAAGGCAATGCATGGAAACATGGGAAATCGGTTGTTAGTAAAATTAAGAACTGAAATTGTTGCCCAAGGTCTACTATCAAGGATGGCTTTTTTCTTCTCTTCATGAATATGCTCAATAATGGTGGATCCCCTGACCTTGAAAAGATAGGCCATGAAATGGGCATTTCTATCGGATGTGCCAACTGTTTATTGGTCATCAAAAAAAAAAAAAAAATTCACCTTCTCTCAATTTGGTCATAAAGTAAAAATGTTTTTTCTCTCAAAAACTCTACCAAACACTTGCTGAGAGCCCAGGAGTCAAGCTAAATTCTCTGCTTCTGCTCAGGGTCCTATTTTCTGGATAAGGACTTCTAAATTTTGCAAAATTCATCTAGTCTTCACAGTTGCTGAGGAATCTCTGTCCCGTAAACTTCTCTTAAAGGTAATCCCAAATTCTTCTTTGTCACTCTTGCTCTCTGATCTTCTCTGTCCCTGCTCCTTTCCCCTCTGTCCTAAAAGATCAATATATTACTTCATCGAGCACAGCTTCAATGATTGTTCTACAACTTGTCATGCCTTTTTCCAGAGCCCCATGTGGGGAGAGCCATATTATGATGTCAGCCTGAATCCTCCCTTCACTTGGACCATTTAATTATTTCATGGAATAATTGAGTTCACAAAATTATTTTTAACCAAAAAGTAGCTCAAATACATAGAGAAAAACAGAAAAAAATAATATACACTCTCGTATGAATTAAAAAATTCTCATACACTGCTGGTGGGACTGCAAATTGGTACAACCACTACGGAAAACAGTATGGAAGTTCTTCAGGAAACTAATAATTGATCTACCATATGATCCAGCAATCCCTCTACTGGATATTTACCCCAAAGATTTGAAAACCCATTTACATAAAGATATTTGCCCAACGATGTTCATAGCAGCATTATTCACAGTGGCCGGGACATGGAAGCAACTGAAGTGTCCTATGATAGATGATTGGCTAAAGAAGCTGTGGTATATATATACAATGGAATATTACTCAGCAATAAGAAGAGATGAGATACTGCTATTTGCGACAACATGGATGGACCTCAAGATAAACTTGCTAAGTGAAATAAGCCAGACAGAAAAAGTTGATAATCACATGATATCACTTTATGTGAGATATAAGCAACAAATGAACAGGACAAACAAACAGAGACTCATGGACATGGACTATATACTAGTTGATACCAGAGGGGGCAGGGGAGGAGGGGGTAGGTAGACAGTTAAAGGGGGTCAAATATAGGGAGTTAGGGAGAGGGTGAAGTGAGTAAAGGGGATCAAATATATGGTAGCTGAAGGCAACTGGACTTTGAGTGGTAAACACACAATAGAATATACAGATGTCAAATTATAATTTAAACCTGAAAATTATATAATTGTATTAACCAATGTTATCCCAATATACTTAATTAAAAAATAAAAATAAAAATATTGTTATTATAAATCTAAAAAAAAAAATCTGTGAATTTCAATGCTGGGGCTCCTTTCTGTGAGACTCTTTACCCTCTACTGCCAGCAGAACATTCTCTGATGCGATCACATTGTTATATTCTTGTACCTTTCAAGCTCCAAAACAATCACCATGAAACCTCCATGAAATAGCAACTTATCTGTTTGTTTTACTAATGCATGTTCAGGATAAAAACAGTGGTACATACTAATAAGTGAATAATAGAAATTTGTTTATCTCTCCTTACTTTTTCTCTCACTTCTCAGTACTATTTTTAAAAATAACATTATCTAGCTATAAAATAAAAATGCTTATGGCTGATCATTGTACTGTACTGGTATTATGCTTAATAAGAACTAGCATCGAGTTGTCATAGTGTGTTAGGCATAGTGTTAAACAATTTACCAATAGTATCTTGTTTAATTATCATCACTATTCTATGTAAAAATTAGTTGTGCCATTCTCTTCTTCAGAGGCATAAATCAAGTCTTGTGACTTGCTCAAGGTCAAATACTATCAGGCAGATTGAAACTAGCAAGTTTCAATAAAACATGTCTGATTTTTAGGCCTGGATTCCTGTTATATTCCCCTACCATTCACATTTGCATACAGTGTATTATTTGATTTTCACAGAGTCTGTATGGCATCATTAGCATTATTTTATAGATAGAGAAATAGAAGTCTGATGGTTAAGTGATGTGCTTAGATATACAAAAAACTGATAGTTGGGTTTTGTTTCCAGTTCTGTTTCATTACTACTCGGGCCCATCAAAAAGTAGTTAAGCCTTGTGTAGCCCAGGTCCTGAATTCTCTCAACTCCATATTGTACCTCTGTTCATTCCACTTTAGCATGAGAATGAGAAGATAATGCAAGATTGCTCTCTTCCATGTAAGACAATATGGAGAAATGAGACTAGAAGAAACCTGCCATGTTCAGGGCAGAATTAGGTACCTAGCGGAGAGCCCTTACACGAGGTTTTATTTAACAGATAGCAGGAAGAACATTGATGGAAAGAAGGGAGAAGAAAGAGGAGCTGTCTGGTACGTGCGGAGAAAATTATAGAAAAGGAGGTGAAAACTGAAGGAACTGAACAGTAGGGAAGGGAACCAGGAAGCACAGAAATTGTTTTGGTTTCAGCTCAATAAAAATGGAAACTGTGTACTCAATATATAACTAGTCTTAAATTATTGAAAATATTCCCTGTGCACTCCACGTTACAGAACCCAACTCTTTGACTACTCTATGTTAAAATGATTTTTTGATTGTAAAATTTTTCTTCAATATATTTATTTTAAAAATATCTTCTTTATGACTTAAGAATAATTTCTGGGTGATTTTATGTCTAAATAGAAAATTTGGGTGGTGAGCAGTACATAGATCTCTGTGGAGGCTTATAAAATTCTAATTGATGAGATAATCCAAATTTTGATCATCTTTTGGTGATTATCATATGATTTGGAATTTTATTTTGACAAAGACAGTTCATGCTTCTGGTTGCTTTTAGAGAAAGTCTGTGAATAAAAGAATACAAAAAATTAAAAGAGGAAAGGAACTACGCTCCAAAGACTATAAATAAAATTAAGTACAGAACATATAAAGAAGACTTGAACTTTAATATTTTAAAGTATGTTTCCTCTATTTTCCATTGTACAAAAATATGTTAGACTCCTTCCTTAAAACAACAACAACAACAACAACAACAACAACATAACAACAAAAACATAGAGTTTGGGCCTAACTATATCTATATACATATATATTGGAATAGAATATTTATTATTATCCATTAGTAGATTCCAAGTGAGTTCTTTTTACAGATTTTGTTTTCACTGCTTTCCATGGAATCTTAAATGATACAGCTAGACATAAAGAGAATGCACTAAATTGTTTTATTTCATTTTATTTGAGTAGAAGATAGGGTTTCTTTAATTTTTTTAAAAATCAAAGATAGAATAAATATAGATTATGGAGTCCCAGTTTAGTAATACCTCCTCTGCTTGCACATCCTACTGAAAGTATTGGCTAATTATATTTTACATGAAATGAGAACATGATATCCAATGTTTTGACAAGCAACAAATTGCACATTAGTTAGTTGTAAATAAATTTATTAGAAACAGTTGTCCTTGTTTGTAGATTCTCCTTTGAAAGAGTAAATTAAGACTCATCATTCACAAGAAATGTATTATAATATCAAAGCAATAGTTATCAAAAAAAACAAAAAAACAAAAAAACAACACAGAAACAGAGACCAAAGCATACCAACTAAATAGCAAAAGAAATCTGATATTGCTGTGAGATGAAAGAAGAAAGTATGTGAGATTTATAATATCAGCATGGTGCCTTCTGGTAATCAGATTTTCAGTCATGATTCATTTGGCTCGATTATTCTGCTAATAATGTTATCTGTGCTATAATATAAACATAATATTGTTTCCACTGAGAAATGTAAATTATAGAAGGTGAAGCATTTTTTCATGAGAGTTCTTTCACTGTCCGTTAATTGGTGGAAACGTCAGCTGTTTTACACTTCAAGTTACAGTACTATGGCTCTTAAAATATATTCACAACAATGGGTACATAGGGATTCTAATTTTTCTACAGTAAGTTTTGAATAACCTAACTAAAACACAGAGTCGATCTGCTCACTGCCAATTTATGTGGGTAATTATTCAGTTTGTGCAGAAATGCCAAAGTTCAGTCATAAATATTTTCTATATGCAAATGAGTCAAAATGTTTTTCTAGTTTTCTTAACAATTAGTATTACTTAAAATGCTTTCTAGCTGCCAGAAATTGGGTTAACTGCTTTACATGCATCTTCTTATGTAATGCTCCCAATTCCCTTCAGAAATAGGTGAATAGCCTGATGTTCAGAATGAGGAAGCTGAAGTTTAGGGAAATTAAATAATCCAGCCAACTTCAGGAGAGATAGTACCTGTGTAAATTTCCAACTTTAAGGAAATGTAGATAGATATATTCATGGTCCTAGGTTAGATACATAAAGAAGTAGACTCTGAGGCAGGATCAGTAGGCAAGAAATTTACTAGGAAGTATTTACGAGAACACTTTGGAAGAGAAGGGAAGAAAGCAGGACTTTCCAGAAGGAGAATTTGGGCTAAGATGCATGCTCCAGAGGTATTCATTCACTCTATACGGAGCTTTGAAGCTAAGATGGTCTTTTAGAGCTTTCACAAATTTGAGAGGACAATCCATTATATATCCCAGTGTCACTTAATCACTGACTGTTAGCTGCCCTGAAAAGGCACTGATTTGATAACACATAAAAAACAGAAAGCAAAGAAAAGCTGTATAAAATAAACATACCAGGTTAAAGGGTCCTGACATTGACGTACCAAGAATAAAGATAAGAATTGCTTGTTTGACCATTCGCTCTTTATGTTCAGGCGAATAGTGTCAGTGAACTGGAAATAAAGGCCTTAAGTAATATGTGTGTTCTCAGACAAGCAATCTTACAGTATTTCTGCTTTGAATGCTTGTCATGAACATGATAGGCAGGAAGCCATGGCAACTAGAAATATACGAAAGGCATCAGAGAGCAGAACTAAGCCATTCTGTGGCTATGACAATTACTATATTTGCCTTTTCCTGATTTACCTAAATTAAAGCTTTCAAATACATTTGTGTGGGTATTTTTTTTATTCTTATTAATAATTTTCTATGAAAAGAAAACACACATCCTAGAAGAGTGGAGACGAAAAAAATTTTAAAATAGACATTGATTTACTTAGTCTTACATAATATTTGGTTTTCAGTTATAATTTCTTTAAAAAAGCAAGAAATAAAATTCCAATTGATATTATTTACTTTCCCAAAGTAGTACATACTGCACACAAAACCTTATGTATAATAATAAAATAAACATTTAAGTAAGTACTAACTAGAGTTTGAATTGCATTAGTTATTTCTCGGCATAATAAAACAAAAACTTGATTGACCTTAAAACTAACAAAAGAAATAAATCAAAGATGGAAAATTTCACAGAAATATTTCTCTTCTCTCTTCAATCGTTTTTGCTCCTATCCCCTAACTCAAAACAATGTCTCGATTCATTCAGTCTTATGTTAGATAAGGCTGATTCCTGATGTAATAGCAGGGCACATTGGTTTATTTTTAGAAGGATTATATCCTACTTTGGAGATTGCTACTATAGTATT
>NW_011888794.1:9388620-9397373 GCF_000151845.1 Pteropus vampyrus
TTTTTTATCTTCCTGGTTACTTAAGCTCATAAAAATGCTAACATACATTTCTAACTATCCTATATTTTCAAAGTTACAAACAAAAAACCATTCTATCTTTGTTTCAGGGGCTAGATAAATTGTCCATGCCATACAAAAGAATTTAAAAATAAATTACTGAATCAGGTGCTGATGTGAGAAAATTGCATATGAGAAGTTTTATTTTGATGTATTTTTCACTATACTTAACCCTACTTAAGAATACAGCTTACCATTTCTTACTGTCAGGAGTTTTGAGAGGCTATTATGATACGTTCCCAATAGCTTTCCTTAAAATATGTTGAAGACATTCAACTTAGACAAATTTTAATGAACCATATTCTAAATTTTATATTTTATTTATATATTTATATTTGATTCACAAGTACAAGCTTAGTAGTTATGTAGCAATTTAAAAGAAAATGTAATTATGTAATATATTGTTTCTCATAGTTTGGTTAAAGATAAAATATAATATCTTCACCATATTGGAATCATTCTCAGATTCCTTGTTTACCCTTTAGGGTACTTCAAAATCACTATAATACACGCATATAAAGAAGGTAAAGAATATTGAAGAGAAAGTACAGTAAATCACATCTTTGGTAACAAACAATACATGAGCTTACATAACTTTATGTAACAAATTTAAATGTATCAAACTTCCTCAGTCAGCCCAATTCTCTATGATTTTATCTTTTTATAGTAGCAAAAATTACACTAATTGTAAGATAATGTCTCAATACAGTGTAGGTGAAAGAACTCAAAACAGTAAGTCGAGAGGCAAGCACACTAATTTCTGTTTCATCACTATCCGTGTGATTTTAGAAGATAATATTCCTGGTCTTTTTTTCTTCAATTACAAAGGAAGTGACTATTTATGTTTATAATGATCTATTCCTTGAAATAGATCTATCAATACTTTGGTAATTTTGAACCTCAGTAAGTTTCGTGGTCATATACAGATCGCGGGAAGTTGTCAAAAACGTGCATCTGGTTTAATCACTATTTATTGTAATAGAAGGTGATAAATGACATAGGTGTAAAAGGAGAAGAGACAGATAGAGACCATGCAAATAGTGATGAAAGTCGCTGTTAAATCAGAGTCTGCGGAAAAATACTTAGTGTTTGGAACCAACAAACTAGCCCTGAATTAGCACTATGAGTTTTAACAGTTAACTACTTCAGTCCACTTTTATTTCCCTGATTTTAAAAGTTAACATGACGGTATCCAATAGAGTTACACTATATTGTATTATATTATATTACATTATGTTGTATTATATTATATTAATTAATGTATACATTATACAATCTATATTATGTATGACAAATGGTGGTATATATATGGTGTAATGTTCAATGTGTGTGTGTATGTGTATTTTATATAGGCTGACGATGTTGCCTCTAAGCACACACTATTTTTGTTTTGCTGTGTAGCCATTACAATTTTTAGTTAGGATATTATTTGATACAATGTGAAAATTATAGAATGAAAGGAACCATTTATTTATGTTATAAACTCATTAATTTTTATTTTGAACATCTAAGATGTCTCCAATATAGTTGCAGGTACCACAGAAGATACAAAAATAACTCTGTAGCTTATGTAAGTTGAGAGTCAAAAATAGAGTGTCTTGAATTAGACTGTTATTTAGTAATGATCTCTAGATTAACTTTAGAGAGATTTAGCAACCTTAAAGAATGGGATAATTGTAGTTGGAAGTGACTTGAGATACGTAGACCTGTTCAGCATTAATAATGACCATTGAGATCATTATTATTTCATATACATTTCGTTAGCTATAACTTGACATATAAAGTAGGTATTTGAAGAATAAAAGATGAAAGTGAGTAGTGGCACTAGGTTTATATCAAAATTTAGCCTTCATACCCTTTACTATCCCATCCTCCCAGGTAAGTAGGCTGACTTCAGGGCTGACATTTCCTATGCAATTTATACACTACTCTATTCTTAAGATTTATTTATTAAAGGTCATACATGAAACCACATAAATTTGGTCATTTTAGAATCCAGGCAGATTGAGGAGAGCAGTTAAAAGGATAAATGTTATGTGGTATATTTTAGAAGGCATCGTCCTTGAGAATAAATATTTTTTAAATTTATGATTACAAATATTCTTTCCACTCAAGATTAGGTTTTTCTCTCTCACCTTTTAAAATTCAGTTATCACTTATAAATATTTTCATATATGGAGTACTGTCCATGAGCACGGTTTGGATTGATCTTCTACCTGATTCATTTTCCCCAAATCATTTACTTTCTTATTTGCTTGACTGATGAAGTTTAAGGAAACTAAAATCTTTCAAAAATTTAATACCAGGGTGGGGGAGGCTAGAGATAATATTCATTGTTATCTTAGATAGGAGCAATATGTAGTAGGTGATACATATGTACAGTTATCATTTTCATACGTTTTATCTATTTTCCACAACAAAAACAAACTGGCTAGTACAGGGTTTTTAGAAGGGAATAATTTTTACAAAAATTTAAGTAAAACAAAAGAGATTGCAGAAATGAGAGCCAATATATTTAGGGCTCTCTATTCTTTATAATGTTATGAGTAAATCTTTTAAGAGGACATTATTGGCAACAGAAAAGGGGTGAATGTGGAATTAGGACTCTCTTTTGGAAAAATCTATCTTTGATAAGTCCAGTAATTTTTTACTTATTTTAGAAGGCAGTATTTATTTTTGATTATTTGATTGATTGATTATTTAGTACATAAACATCATAATCCTATATAGTTAGATATTGTGGATCTCTAATTTTTAATTATCATGTGAACTTGTGAATGTTATATGTATTCATCTCTATTGTAAGTTTTGGAGGGTATGTGGCTTTATAAAATAATTTGCTTTTCACATTTTCGTGGAATTGTTGATACTAGTCAATTGAACAGACTTAGTGTTTTCCTTAAAGCATAATTTTTATTCCAAATGATATTAAATAGTAACAATTTTGTTTTTCTTTTTAAAATACATATTTATGGTAATGGCTAGCTGAAATGTTGAATTTTTTCATAATCTTCTCATAGAAAATCTTTGCTATATTTTTATATTTTATTAGATTATTTAATAACGTACTTTAAGAATAACTAGAGAAGGTTCTAAATTAAATCTAAAAAGCTAGAAAATTCATAGTCAGGATTTTCATTGCATTCTGAGTCACACCATTGTGTTATTTAAGACCATCTGAGTGATAGTGTACTAACTGAGTTTACTTGCATAAATATTGCACTATTTCTCTGAATTACGAGGAGAAAAACAATCAAGAAAGAAGAGATCTAGTTTAAGTGGAAATTTACTTTTTGTAGTCATTCACATTATATTGCTCATAGCCAACCATTTTCTTAATGTAGTTGTATGTACTTATATTTGGATATTAGGCCAGATGGCAATTTATTGTTCCATTAGTTAATAACTTACCAATGTTTCATTTGTTTTTCAAATAATCCTCATTTGAAAAGGACTTGTGTAATAAAGCAACTATCTAATTTCTGTGCTATGAGATTCTGCCTTTGTGCTCTCAATGACTGATGTTACTATTAGCACATCATAAAACTTTATTTAAACTCCTTGCAATTATTTTAAAAGCCCAAATATAATTGATGCATGCGGTTTCCAAGAATTTTCATTATATTTGAAAGGGATTATTAAAAACATTTTTATTTTCAAAAAGATAAACACATTGATCATTTTCTATAGATCACTGGGAATATTCATTAAGAGTCAGATAGAAATATACTTGACACTTTTATTATCTAGCAATCAGTAACATGACACATCATATTTTTAGAGAATTTTTCCTTAATCTCCACATATTTTATCCACATCTCGTAAATTTATTTTATAATTCATTTCAGTATGTCTTGGTAATTTTCTCTTAAGATCGCTGACTGTAAGAGCGGACTATTGTTCCAAGTATGATTTTTTATTAGTAGTTTGTTACTAAGGTGAATTTATACACATTTTATTTAGCTATTGGGCGAGTGAAATAATTACTTTATTTCCAAGATAAATAAAATCTTTATTAAATTTAGCATTGTACAAATGTATTTGAACACTACCCCATCCTCACAAACCTCATGTAAAAACTCATAAAGTTTTAAAATGGTGACATTTGACATAGAATATTTCTTGATTATATTGTCTCTTTCCTCTTCCTTGTCTCTAGAAACCTACAATTTTAATATTTGCTATTTGCTCTAAGTATATTAAATTTATTGTTTCATACTGTCTCTGATAAAGGTAGGGTATGCTGTTTCATTTGTAGTTTTCTTTCAGACCCTCCTGAGTTCTGCTACCACTCATTCATTTGGGTCCCATTATCACCTAGAGTATGAAGCAGGTGTGATTTACAGGTTCACTGAGGCCCAGGCTTCTGGCCTTCTTCACAGTTTTCCTGTCCCTGTTACATGAGTATATATAGATCACACTAACACCTTTAGAAGGCCAAGCATTTGTTTATTAACAGCCTGTTTAGAATCTCTCTATGATGGTTCTGTAGCAAGACCGAATTAATTAGATTTTTTTTGTTTGTTTTACTATTAGCATAGAAAAATATTATAAATGTGCTATTCCTTTTTTAATGTTCTTAAAATTGTTCTCTGTTTGTAGGGGAAGATGGAACCAAGATGAATAAGCTAATTGTCATGCAGCTAAATTTAGTTCACGTTGCTTTTGCAAATCTAATCATTCATTGTATTCTGGTGTGTTACTTACACTTAAAAAATAAAGTCCTCTGGTAGCTGATAGTCACAAAATATTGTTGCTGTTTCCAAAGTGAGATTTTAGTTACAACTATTAATTATTTAAGAGATCAATGGAAATAAACAGTTATTTGAAAACATCTTTATGCACATGATTTTCACATCACTCTACAAAGATACAGGATATGAGAGAACAATTTTGGTTTAATTTAAAGTAATGTGAATGAAAATAGTTGCTCCCTCCACAGATACCTTAAATTCTTTTATTTATTTAGCATCAAAAGCATCAATATGAGATTAGTATAAAAACTGAAGTATTACACTCTCATTAAATGTCCAAATGTAGATTGAACAATTGCTCCAAATAGTTATTAAATTAATAGATTCTTTTAATTCAAAGTAATAAATTAAAATTATTAGTAATCGTTTGACTTTTCTCTATTAATAAAATTTGAAGAGTACCGACTATATCTTAGTATATACTAGGTCTGTCTACTTGATTTCTCAAAATAAAATATTCAGTGATGGGTATAAGTAAACAGAAATAGTTGGAGATCTTTGGTAGGATATCTTTTGTTCTTTGTCTTTTAGAGAGTGAACAAAAAAAGGCAATTAGCAAATGTCTCTGTATATTTACCTCGTGTAGCATTTCGTTGTCTCCTGACCTATTTTATCCAATGCCTTTCAATAGTTTGTCAAAAAAAACTGATTTCTAAAAGTACCTCTATCCACTATAAAACAATCACTCTGGAAGCTTGTTGAGAAATGGAGATTGTTTAATGGTTATAGAGTTTTAGTTTTACAAGATGAAAAGTTGTGGAGATTAGATGTACAACACTGTGAATAGAGTTAATATTAGTGAACTATACACTCAGTAATGCATAAAATGGTAAATATCGTCTCATGGTTTTTTTTTTACAATTAAAAATTTTAAAGGAATTAACAAAGCCCATAAAAATAAACCATATTAAAATATATTAAACAAACAAACAAACAAACAGAGTTTACCAGGTCATATTCCCCAAATTCTTAGTTAATGGGGACAGTCCCAAATATCTATATTACCAAGTCTTGGAATGATCCTGATCTTTCTGTTGTAGGTGATCCAGAAATGAAACTTATGGAAACACTAGGATTGAGACTGATAAAAATTCAGAATTCTGAGCACTATCATCTGAAACTTGAGTTTTTGGCTGTAGACCCTATACAATAGAGGCAGCTATGGGGGAAGTAGGTTATAAGTAGAGGTGGCTCTGTCAATTTCCAGCTTTTGTCACCTGGGGAATTCCTCACCTTCCAAACCTTTACGTCTTGTGAGTGTTTCCTATTCTCTGTGATGCACACAAGCGTCAGTTCCTATTCCTAAATGCTGTCTAAATTATATCCATTTTCCTCCTCATTTTTTTGTTTATGAATGCCAACTTGGCCATTTGATGTGTGTGGAAGGCAGAATAATATTCCTCCAAAGATGTCCACCCCTTCAACACCCGAACCTGTGAGTAGATTACTTTACATGGCAAAATGAATTTGCAGATGTTATTGAGGTTACAGACCATGAGTTGGTAAGATTATCGGGGATTATCTAAGAAGGCTCAATCGATTACACAATTCCTTTAAAATGAAGCACTTTCCCCCACTGGATTAGAGTAAAGAAATTGAAGAACAAAAGAAACCTGATAGGAAATCAACCTGCCCTTGCTGACTTTGAAAGTGCAGAGAAGGAGTCACAAGCTAAAGAATGTGGTGGCCTATAGAAGCTGGGAGTGGTTCTTTACCTCATAAGAGAAGAAACAAATTCCCTTAACTCAAGTGAGCAGGACACAGATTCTTCCTTGGAGCCTCCAGAAAGAAACAGCCCTACAAATACCTTAATTTTAGTGGAGTGAGGCTCTTACTGAACTTCTGACCTACAAAACGGTAGACGAAAAATTTGTATTGTTTTAGCCATCAGGTTTGCCGTAATCTGTTACACTGTAGCAACAATAAGGCAAATAAACCTATTTTCCCTTGAAGTATGTTCATTGCATTTTTATTTGAGTTAAATTTCTAGACTAATGTGTGTGTGTGTGTTGTTTTGTTTTGCTTTGGTTTGATTTTTCTTGTTTCTCTAAGGGTCTAACAGGCTTTTCACCTGTTTATTCTGAACACATTACAGAACACCATGGGGCACAAGTTATTCAGCAAAGATTCAGGGCACTAAAGTCGAAGCTAACAGTGATTTCCTGTGAAGTATCTTTAGCAGGTTGTTGACTAAGTTTGTTGATGATTGTTTTTGATACTGGTATTACAACTCTGCTGCCATATAAACAGAGCATGATGACTGAGTTTTATCCCTCCCGTTGTCTTCCTTGGCGTACACACCCAGCTGCACTATGTTGGCTGTTGGCTTCACATATTTTAGAACTTGACTAGCGTTCCTATTTTTGAGTTCTCTTTGCATGCATTTTTTTCTTCATGAATTCCTCTGGCTCTTTAGAGAAGTTCTCCTTATTTATTTATTTATTTATTTATTTATTTTTGCTGTAAATTTTTTCCAGTAGAAAGCTCAGATGGTTAATAGCCCTGCTTCCACTGTTGCTTAAATATGTGGCCATAAATCTCTGTTGCAACTTTTATTTCCTGTTTTAGAGCTCAGCATCATTAAGAAGCTATTTTTCTTTAGAATAACTAAGACTTTATTTGTAAGATGTTGGTGCTATCAGTGATCTCTGGGGGCAGATATAGTACAGATAGTCAGGAGGCATTGGTTGTCCTCAACTTATCAAAAATACAAGAAGGCCTATTTTTCACATTTTATGATTATTTTCAAAACCAAATAATTTAATATTCCTATCTTTGGTTAAAAAATAAAAACAAAAAACAAGAACAACTCAGTGGTTTACAACAACTTCTCAGATGCAGGTCACCTGTGTTGCTTCTCCATGAGTCTTCCTCACACCACAGCCCAGACTGAGAAATCTACCTTTACCTTTATTTACCATAAATGTTCTTGTGATGGTTCTATGTAAAGACTGGTATGTTCTGAAGCATAATTGCATTTCATCCACATTTTATTGGCTAAATTAAATCACATGCCAAAGTAGAACATCAGTGGGATGGGAGAGTCCTTTCAAAGAAAGGACTGGGGATCCCATGGCAAGGGGTTGAGATGTTACAGAGAAGAAAATGAATAATTAGTAGAATAATAAAATCTAACATACTACGATACATTTAATATATTCCTATTAAAACTTTCCCTTCTCATTCATGAGCAAGGAATTAAATGCCTCTCACTTTCTGGAATTAAATGCCTCTCACTTTCTGGAGCAAACCTGTTAATTACCCTCTTCTATGTGGCATAAGCAAATACTTCTCATCCAGTTTTCTCAAATTTTTAAAAACATATAGCATAACAGATGTTTTATAATCAATGTTATTCTTAGCTATTGTTAGAATTATAAAGATTCATTACGTGTTCATTAAGGGCAGTTTTTCCTGCATTTGTTGTTAGTAAAATTTAAATTCCCCATTTCTTTGGTAGGAGTGGGGAGGGGCAGAAAGGAATGTATACTTTATCTTCATTTTAGAGAGGAAGAAAGATGAACAACAGAACAGTGTACAGGAGCTTAGTATACACATGGACACACGGGAAAGCAGAAGACTGTCCTTTTCTTATGTTTGGTTAAATATATATATGAGAAGGTCGGGGTGAAAATATGTTGCTCAATGGTGAATCTATTATATGAATAAATAGCATCCTATCTATAGTCTGAAATTATTAAACATATGAGGCATTAAGAAACAAAAGTGGTACAGCAAAAGGAACAATAGTTAAATAGGTTTTATCACCAGATAGATACTGTTTTAATAATCATTGTAAAAAATAATATAAAGTCGCTTTATTTATTTTATTTTTTTTTAGGGGAGGCAACCCTTGATTGACCTCACAGATTGCAAGGACCTTGTCAGTTTACAATCCCTTATTTTATTTTTTATTTTATTTTATTTTATTTTAATTATTTT
>NW_011888794.1:9397598-9400616 GCF_000151845.1 Pteropus vampyrus
TACAACAACTTCTCAGATGCAGGTCACCTGTGTTGCTTCTCCATGAGTCTTCCTCACACCACAGCCCAGACTGAGAAATCTACCTTTACCTTTATTTACCATAAATGTTCTTGTGATGGTTCTATGTAAAGACTGGTATGTTCTGAAGCGTAATTGCATTTCATCCACATTTTATTGGCTAAATTAAATCACATGCCAAAGTAGAACATCAGTGGGATTGGAGAGTCCTTTCAAAGAAAGGACTGGGGATCCCATGGCAAGGGGTTGAGATGTTACAGAGAAGAAAATGAATAATTGGTAGAGTAATAAAATCTAACATACTACAATACATTTAATATATTCCTATTAAAACTTCTCCTTCTCATTCATGAGCAAGGAATTAAATGCCTCTCACTTTCTGGAATGAGCAAACCTGTTAATTACCCTCTTCTATGTGGCATAAGCAAATACTTCTCATCCAGTTTATTCAAATTTTTAAAAACATATAGCATAACAGATGTTTTAAAATCAATGTTATTCTTAGCTATTGTTAGAATTATAAAGATTCATTATGTGTTCATTAAGGGCAATTTTTCCTGCATTTGTTGTTAGTAAAATTTAAATTCCCCATTTCTTTGGTAGGAGTGGGGAGGGGCAGAAAGAAATGTATACTTTATCTTCATTTTAGAGAGGAAGAAAGATGAACAACAGAACAGTGTACAGGAGCTTAGTATACACATGGACACACGGGAAAGCAGAAGACTGTCCTTTTCTTATGTTTGGTTAAATATATATATGAGAAGGTTGGGGTGAAAATATGTTGCTGAGCCCTGAAAGAGTAAAGTTAATGCTGAAGGCCAGTTCATTTGCTCTTCAAGCCCCTCATTTTGTTATATATATTAAAAAAGTGATAATTTCCCTAATAAAGATTTTTTTTTCCAATTTCTTTTTCCCTATGGGAACTATGAAGATAAGTGCTTATGCTCTGAAAATACCCTTTATGTGTAGCTCATACAAAATGTATTTACTAAGAAAGAAAGAAAGAAAGAAAGAAAGAAAGAAAGAAAGAAAGAAAGAAAGAAAGAAAAAAAGAAAGAAAGAAAGAAAGAAAGAAAGAAGGAAGGAAGGAAGGAAAGAAAGAAAGAAAGAAAGAGAAAGAAAGAAGGAAAGAAAGAAAGAAAAGAAAATAATTTTTTTTCTCTCATAAATACTCTTTGAGTCAGAAGGGGAGAAAAAGTAAAAAAAAAGGCAGGGAAAGGAGGGAATGTAGGAGGGGAGGAGAGGATGGGAGAGAAGAAAGGAGGAAGGGGAGAAGGAAGGAATGAGGAAATCTGCTGAAGGTAGGGAGGAGAGAGACATGCTGGCAGGTCCCAGAAGCCTCCTGGCCAAGCCAGCGGGCTGTCCTTCTGGCCCAGCCTTTCCAGCCATGGCAGGGTCCTGCTCAAGTGGAACAAATAGTATATAATTTTCAAGAAATTTTTTAAGAATGAGATTTATTAGACTTATCTCTTTCCCTTTCATAAAAATTCACTGAGAGATGTTTACCATGGAATCCCATCTGAATTCCACTTTATTTTTTCACATAGTCAAATATGTGACGATGTTTCTTACCAAAAACTTAGTAAGCATACACAGTAAAATTCCTGTTTCTCTTTGTCTGCCAAGTGCACTCTTATTGACTGTCCAAGTCCTACTCAAAATGTCCCTCTCTGAAGGGCTATTAGACTTGGAATCTCAGACAGGATTACTTATGTTCTTCTGTGTAGTTGCTCTCAATATTATAAATATTGCTTCTATTGAGTGTACCATCCTGTTTTGTATTTAATTGTTTAAATACCTGTCTCAATGCTAAACTATTAGCTCTTTGAGAATAAGAACCAATCTTTACTCGTAGATCTTATTATTCTTTAATATTACATTACATAGTTTAAGGCCGTTATGTAGATGCCAGGATACTCAATAAATGAATATGTTTATTGTGTTTGAAGTCAGTTGAAGGTGGTAAAAGTGTTAGACTATAAATTTCATGTTTGTTTTGCAACATAAAAATCCTCTGTGTATCCAAAATGTTTAGGTATGTATTTATGCATAAATACAAATGCCGTTAAATAAAAACTTTTGATACTGAGAGCTGTTTAGAAAGAAAGGGGTTTATTTATTGAGCCATATACTAGCCAGAGCAAAGACCGGGTCCTGGGGCGTGCAGTCTAAAGCATCAGCAGCAGGACTAGATGGGGAAGACAAACATGTCCGCTGTTTGGGGAAGAAAGATGCAAGTTGTTCTGAAAGAATTTACATTGGCTGTAGATAAGTGGGGGCGGGAGGAGGTGAAGCAGAGGAAGTTCTGGGGCAGGTGAATCATCCCTACGGAAGAAGGACTTGCTACTTTTGGATTGGCTGCGGGCAAAGTTCAGCTAGCTCATGCACAAGCAGGCTGTGGCGGCGGCCGGTGGCCGACTATTCCTTCTAGATAATTACTGAAGTAGCTGCCTAGAAGATAATTCAAAGTTTCAACATACATTTTTGTTGTTTTTCACCCTGGATTGCTAAATGCCTAACTTCCCTTGTCTCTTCCTCAGGCCTGCTGTAATTTAATTTAGGAAATCTCAAACATTTTTTTTCTCTTGTCCATGCATATATAAATGCACATATAATATCCATATATTTGATTTTTAGTAGTATACATATATAGGTGATTTAAAAATAATTTTACTAAATTTGAATTTAGAAAGACAAGTATCAATGGTGAATCTATTATATGAATAAATAGCATTCTATCTATAGTCTGAAATTATTAAACATATGAGGCATTAAGAAACAAAAGTGGTACAGCAAAAGGAACAATAGTTAAATAGGTTTTATCACCAGATAGATACTGTTTTAATAATCATTGTAAAAAGTAATATAAAGTCGCTTTATTTATTTTATTTTTTTTTAGGGGAGGCAACCCTTGATTGACCTCACAGATTGCAAGGACCTTGTCAGTTTACAATCCCTTATTTTATTTTTTATTTTATTTTATTTTATTTTAATTATTTT
>NW_011888794.1:9400817-9416913 GCF_000151845.1 Pteropus vampyrus
TTTATTTTAGGTTACAGTTTTTGGATAAAAGCTGAATAAAATAATAAAACTAAGGCTGGGAGCCTCCTTACTTTCTCTTCTTTGCAAAAAAAAAAAAAAAAAAAGCAGAAGAAATGGCTGGCCTTTTCAGGCATGCTAGCCCAACATAGGTCTGCTGACTACAAGGGGAGTCAATGTTTTTTAATATATTCATAGAACTGTACAGCCCTCATCATTATCAATTTTAGAATATTTTATAATCCAAAAGAAAGCCCATACTTATTAGTAATCATTTCCCAATTCCCTGCACCATCCTAAAAGCTTTATGCAACCACTAATCTACTATCTGTCTCTGTTTATTTACCTATCCTAGGAATATCATGTAAATGGAATCATATAACATATGGTATTTTGTGACTGGCTTATTTTAATTACTTGTTTTACTTTCAAGGTTAATCTACCTTATAACTTGTAATTGTACTTTATTTCTTTTGGTTTTCAAATAAGATTCTATTTTGTAATGTGGATATGCCACATTTTACTTATCCATTCATTGGTTGATATATATTTGAGTTTAAACTTTTAGCTATGACAATTAGTGTTTGAGAGACTTTTTCCTCCTGGCCCCAAATAGGTGGTGTCTTTTCCAATACCACTTATTTAAAATCTCTGACTACACTTGGGTGAACAATTCATTTCATACATTATCTACCTGGAAATAGCATCAGATCCCACAAGTTAAAGGGCTCAGTCTCTCGAGACTTCCCCTACTCTCAAGGTCATTTGCAAGTCCCTGACCCCTGTATTTCTTACTGACTATAAATCATGGGTTCCCATGACACCCCTCCTTGGGTTCAATAATTTGATAGAATGACTCACAGTACCCAAGAAGATACTTTATTTGCTTATTGGTTTATTACAAAGGATACAAATGACAAGCCAGATGAAGAGTTACCTAGGATGAGGGCCAGAAAGGTCTTGAGCATGGAGGCTTCTTTCCCTGTGGAGTTGGAGTATATTACTCTGCCAGATTGTAGATATGTTTGCCAACTCAGAAACTCCCCCAACCCCAGTTTTTAGAGGGTTTCATTATGTAGGAAAAGTTGATTAAATCGATGGCCATTGATTATTAATTGAATCTCTAATCCCTCTCCTTCTCTCAGAGGTTGGTATTAGGGCTGAAAGTTCCAAAGTTCCAGGATTCTAATCAAGGATAAGCCTTTCTGGTGACCAGCTCCCAACCTGAAGCTATCGAGGGACTCATTAAGAGTTCCCTCATTAGAACAAAATATATTATTACCACCTCCATCACTCAGGAAATTCCAAGGGTTTTGGGAGCTTGTGCTAGGAACCAGAAACAAAGACCCATATCTTTCTTTTTATACAACAGTGCTGCTTTGAACATTTGTGTACACGTTTCTGTGTGTTAATGTGCTTTTTATTTCTTTCGAGGCTATACAAAAATATACATTGCTAGTTTTTTTGGTAACTCTATTTTTAACAATACGAGGAAATGCAAAACGGTTTTCCAAAGCACCTGCACCATTTTATAAACTCGCCAGCAATGTGGGAGTTACAATTTTTCCACATCTTTACCAACACTTGTGTCTTTTTGATTGCTCTATTTTAGCAGCTATGAAAGGGAATCTCTTAGCATTTTAATTTACACTTCCCTAACTATTAATGATGTTGAGTATCTTTTCATGTGCTTATTGGCCATTTACATATCTTCTTGGAGAAATGTCTATTCATATGTTTTGCCCATTTTATGTTGGGTTATTTATTTTTTGATTATTGGTTGTAAGAGTTCATTATATATTCTAGATTCAAGTTCCTTATCAGATACTTAATTTGAAAATATTTCTCTCATTCTGCAGGTTATGTTTTTACTTTCTCAGGATATATTATATAGCTAATGCCAGGTTACAAAGATTTACTACTATATTTCTTCTAAGAATTTTATTACTTTAGATCTCACAGTTATATCTACATCCAATTTTTGCGTTAATTTTAGTGTATGGTATTGGAAAGAAGTCCAATTTCATATATATGTGTTTTGCATATTTATATCTTGTTGCCAGCACCTTTGTTGAAAAAGTTGTTATTGGTATCCATATAAAAATTCACTTAGCCATAATTGTAATGGTTTATTTCTGCATTCTCAATTTTATTCCACACATCTGAGTAAAAAACTCTTTTGATTAGTGTAGCATTGTAGTAGTTTAGAAAATGGGAAGTGATAGTCTTCCAACTCTGTTCTCATATGTCTAGATTATTTTTATTAAACAGGATCCTTGTAATTCCATATTAATTGAGGGTCACCTGTACATTTCTGCAAAAAAAACCTCAAAACAGTTGGATTTTGATAGCAATTGTGTTAAATATGTACATCAATATGAAGAATAATGCTATTTTAACAAAATTAAATCTTCTGGTTCATGACAAATGGACCATCTTTTTATTTATTTAGATCTTTATTAATTTTGCAATGATATTTTATAATTTTCAATATACACATCTTGCATATCTTTTGTTAGATTATTTCTACAGAGTTTAGTTTTATGATGCTATTATTAATGCATTGTTTTCTTAATTTCACTTTTTGATCATTTACTATTTTGTGTATAGAAAGATCATTGATTTTTATATGTTGGTGTTGTATCTTACATACTTTATAAATTCTCTTTTTTATTCTAGTAACTTTTTTGTGGGTTCCGTAAGCTTTTCTATACAGATAGAAAGCAGTCTAACAATACAGGTCTTTGGAGAAAGCTTTCATTCTTTTACTAACATTGAGCATGATATTAACTGGGTTTTCATAGAAACCTTTCATCAAGTTAAGGAAGTTCCCTTTTATTTATTTATATTGTTTTTATCATAATAGACTATTGGAATGTCGAAAGTTTCTTCTACATCTGTTTAGATGATCATATATCTATATTTTTTATTCTCTTAATATGTATTACATCTATTTAGATTGTTTTAAATTGAGTCAATATTTTTGTGTATTTTGGAATTTATCCATTTAATTAAAGTTATATGATTTATTGGCTTATGATTGTTCATAATACTCTTTTATAACTTGTTTTATATCTGTAAGATAAGTATTAATGGCCCCACTTTAATTTCTGATTTTAGTAATTTGTCTTCTCCATATTTTTTAATTCAATTTAGTGTAAAGTTTGCTAATTTTGTTGATCTTTTCAAAGGAGCAGCTTTTTGTTTCATTAATTTTCTTGATTGTTTTTCTATTCTCCACTTTGTTTTTGTTATACTCTTTATTATTTCCATTTTTCTGTTTGATTGCTCTTTTTTCCCCACTGTCTTAATGTGCAAGTCTAGGTTATTGATTAAACATCTTTTCACTTCAATAATGTAGAAATTTACAGCTATAAATTTCCCTGTAAGCATTGATTTAGCTGCATCAATAAGGTTTGGTAGGTTATGTCTTTATTTTCATTCATCTCAAAGTATTTTATACATTCTATTGTGATTTCTTTTTTGATCTATTGACCAAAAAGTGTTGTTTAATTTCCATATGTTTGTGAGTTTCCCAAACATCTTTCTGCTATTGATTTCTAATTTTATTCCATTGTGTTTAGAGAACATATTTTATATTATTTCGATCCTTTTAAATTTGTTGAGGTATAATATTCTCTATCCTAGAGAGTACTACATGGGCAGTTGAGGTGAATGTATATGCAGCTCTTTTGGGGTACTGTATTCCATAGAAATCTGCTGTATATTGTTGATTTATTGTGTTGTTCAGGTGTTCGGTTTCTATGCGGATCTGCTTAGTTGTTCTATCACTAAAAGTGAGGCACTAAAGTCTTCAACTACTTTAACTGAATTGTTTAATATGCTCTTTATTTTTGTCTTTTATTTTCATACATATTGAAATGTATGTATGCTTATGATATTTATATCTTCCCGATGGATTGACATTTTATTATTACAAAATGGTGTTCATCATCTTTAGAATCATTAGTTTTAGTCTCTTTTGTCTGAAATTGGTATAGGTGTTTCTGTTTTCTTGTAACTGCTGTTTGCATCACTCATCTTTTTTTCCGTTTGCTTTTGATCTATTTGTATTTTTTAATCTAAAGTATGTCTTCTGTAGACCTTCCATGCAGCAGTTTTTAAAATTCAGTCTGACATGTTTTTCTTATGTTTTTTGATCAGATTGTTCAATCCATTCACATTTAATTTTATTATTGCTGCAGTTGGATATATGTTTGTCATTTTACTTTAAAAAAAATTGTTTTATATTTCATTTGTTTCTTGATTCCTCCTTTATTTCTTTTACATTAAGTGAATGTTTTCTAATGCAACATTTTAATTCTTTTAACTTATTTTTCACTGTTGTTTTTTTCAGTTTCATCTTTAGCGATTGCTCTTGGGCTTACTACATATATCGTAATTTATCAGAATCTACTTCAGATTTAACTAACTTAATTCTAGTGAGATAGAAATGTTTCTCCTACATAATAGCCCTATTTTCTCCCCTTTGGTGCTATTATTGTTATACATAGTGCATCTCTATATTTAAAAACTCACCAGTACGTTGTTTTAGGTATTAGATTTTATAATGTTATGTCTTTTAAAGAAGCTCATTGAAGAAAACAAGTATATATTTATGGTGTTTGTTATATTAAACTTATTATTTTCCATTTCTGTATCTCCTCGTTTTTTTCTGAGGATTTAGTTACCATATGGTGTCATTTCCTTATTCCAAAACAGCTTTATTTTTACCCGCCTCCTTTAAGCTGTTGCTGCTAAATATATTACATTTCTATATGTTATAGGCTCAATAATACAATAATATATATATATATATATATATATATATACACACAGTTTTATACATTTGCTTTTTAAATAAGTTAAGAGAAAAGAGGTACAGTATGCATTTATAATGTCTTCTATAATTACATAATTGCCATTACTGGTGGTCTTTGTTTTTTTTTTTTCATGTTGATTTGGATTTCTATCTGGGTTTACATGCTTTCTGCTGGAAGAACTTCCTTCAGTATTTCTTAAAAGGTGAGTCGGCTAGCAATGATTTCTCTTGGGTTTTGCTTTTGGAAATGTCTTTTACCTTTATTTTTGACACATACTTTTTCTGGATATAGCGTTCTTGCTTGACAGTTTTGCTTATTTATTTTTTGAAGGAATGGACATCAAATTTTACTCACTGCCTTCCCAGACGCCGTTGTTCCTGCAAAGATGTCAGCTGTTGATCTTCTTGGAGAGGCAGTCATTGTTGAATACTTGTTTCACACTGCTGTTTTTGAGATTTTTCTCTTTGTTTTTGCTTATCAACATTTATATTCTGATGTGTCAGGGTGTGCATCTCTTTGCATTTATTATACGTGGAGTTCATTGAGCCTCTGAGATGTGTAATTTAATCTTTTTTATCAAACTTGGAAAGAATTCAGCTATTATTTCTTCGAATATCCTTTATCTCTCTCCTGTGCTTTGTGCAGTCCTGTTGAAAATATGTTGATGAGCTAAGTAGTTTTTCACATTTCTCTGAAGTAGTGTTCACTTTCTTTATTCCATTTTCTCTTTGTTCTTCAGTGTGTAATCTTTGTCAATCTATCTTCAAGTTCACAAATTATTTTTTCTCCCAGTTCAAGTCTTCAGTGGTGCATTGCTAGTGAATTTTTCATTTGTTTTAGCACATTTGAATTCCAGAATTTCCATTTTGTTCTTTTTAAAAATTTCCGTTGTTTGTTGTTATTTTCTCTTTGCTAAGACTTTGTCATGATACCTTCCTTTAATTCTTTAAACATAGTTTTCTCTGTATTTTGAACATATTTATGATAACTGCTTTGCAATTTTTATATGTTAAACCCAATATTTGGGCTTCCGAATGCAAACAACATTTTCTGCTCTTTTTTCCCTGTGTGTGAGTTAAATTATTCAGTTTCTTTGTACATCTCATACATTTTTGTTGAAGAATGGACACTTTAATGCATTGTAGCAATTCATGATACTGATACCCTTCCCACATCCTTAGGCCTTGTTGCTGTTGTTAGATGATATATTATAGCATCTCTGGACATTTAATACTGCTCCACGCCTCAGATTTCTTATTGTTATTATTTGTATTTTGCATGTTTATTTGCTTAGTTGCCTGGCTGGAGTAGGTCTATTCTGGGGCTGTTTGCCTGCCTTACAATGAGGACTGGGTAGAAGGCAGCTTCAGTACTCTCATTTGCTCTTTCTCAGAATCTAGCTTTTATAGCGTGAGACTGAGTAGCATGAGGCATGCTGCTGATCTGCCCACCTACAGTGAAACTGTAGCTTCACACTGGTAGCTGGGGGAAGAGGGAGCCCCATCTCTGTAATGGAAACTACTCAGAGAAGAACTTCCGTCATAATGATCTGAGGAGGAGGATGGGATGGGACTATCTCATGGTTCAAATACTACAGACTCACAATGTTCTTAAGATTTATTAGATTTCCTTGAATTAAATTTTATTCATTTTCTCTGTGTCATTATGATGGCTTACAGAGATTTCAGTGGCTGTTTTATTATTAATGTTCACCAATAAGTGATTGTTTAGCTGGAAAGAGTCTCTTTCCAGCTCCTGCTCAGCTCCTACCCCTGCCATTCTGAAAATCCCACTGCCTCACTATTCTCATATAAAAGAAAACAAATATAAAATTCAAAGGCATTTGTAATAACATTATATTTTTCTTCTTCATTCTAAAATAAGTTTGCTGACTGCTATTTAATTTTTTTTTCTTAAATATTACTAGTTCTTACACTGCACTAGCTATTTTAGTTCACTAAGTAGTTTCTGGCAAATTAATATTCTAATATAAGAAATATTAGTTATTAGTACAGTTGATTGTATAACACACACGGTATTCACATGAGTTTCATAAATTTTTATTAGATTCAATACATTTTATTCTATAGCTTAGTTTTCTAAATAAGACTTCTTTTCCTCTTTTTTGTCTTCTGTGTGTGTGTGTGTGTGTGGCTTGCTCTTATTGTAAAAGGAAATAGAAAAAAAGCCTCTATATTAAATCTGCTTGTTAAAATGTTTACATTCTCTCTTTCAGTTTGTGTCCATTTAATAGAAAATTCAATAGATAAAAATAGTGTGTTTGCCACAAAATATGTTAATTTTTTTCTCGATGTGAGTGCGATATGAGAAAAAAGATAAACCTCTTTAAATGTGTTCGTATTTTAATCTATTTGAAATTAAGAAATAAGCTTCTCTGAGGCTACCTTCAGGAATTTCTAACTGCTCAGGATGTTAATGACAATTTTGAGTCAAAAGGAAATATATAACTTTCCTAAAGGAAAAAATAAGAACCGTAATTAATTAAAATGGCTAATTTTTTTGACAACTTCAAAAGGAATTTCAATTAAAATGGTAAATTAACATGATTTTTGAAGAACATTAATTTAGAATTAAACATAATTACGGATGTATAGAAACAGGAAGTTTGCCTTTGGCTCTGTTTTAACATAGGCTATGTACTTATTACAGACAGATGGCTTGCCAAATTAGAATATCATAACCATCGAATTTTAAGAACACTCAAGTACTAGATAAGATAATGTCTTCAATGGTCATTTCTTTAACAGAAAAACTCAGAAATCTCTGTTCTTTAACAGAATAGTCGTGTATTTCTTATTTATGTGAAGACCAAGACAGAAAGCTGATGTTTCTACATATAGCTATCCTTCCATATTGTTTTTTAATTACTTTTATTTTTTTTATTTTTTGACCCTGTTCCCCTACAGAATTTCAGTCCTGTACATGAGAGGCAAAGCATAGAGAATTATGTTGGGAATGTTTGCTGGTCAGGCATTAAGTGACTCATTTCCTTTCTGGTCACATTCTATTGGTATATAGTCACACCTAAATTCAAAGGAGGTTAAGATATGAATATTACTTATATGGCCTGGCAGAAAAGAAAATATATTTTGTGAGCAGTTGTCTAGTATGCTATAACATGCCATCTGGTGGTTTGACTTTTTGATAGAAGATTTTTATGTCATCCACAATTTAGTATTTGCAAATAATAGGAGACTGGAAAAAAGTTGCAATATTTCATTTCTGTCCTTTATGTACTTTTAAATGCTTTAATTTAAAACTGTTTCCTAATTTTTGATCATTAATAAATTTGGAGTCATAAAAATAGAAAATGTGACAGCTGGAAGGCATGTCCCCTCATTTTACAGATGTGAACAGAAACAGACCTAGAGATATAAAGTGATCTGACCAAATCACAAAGCTGATAAGTAAAAGACAGTGATTTTTTAAATCCTTAACTGGTGGTCACATAAGCAGTGAGACAGTATAAGATAATAAACAGAAAATTAGATTGGTCCAAGGAAACATGAATTTTATACTGAAGAAACCATAAACTTGGTGCATGAATCTGGACACATGATCTTGATCTTGCATCTGAGACCTCATCTAAGGGACAAGAGGTCCGAGTTTGTGGGGAATCTGCCACAAAGTTGAAATATGTGCAACTGAGGAACACTTTGGACTGTGGGAGAACCGTGGCCGTAGGATTGTGACAGACCAAGTTACTGAAGCCTCAGAGTGTTTGGCTGTGTACTCTTTGAGAATATAGATGCTGTTCATCTTGTTCTGAAATTAAGAGTCTGGACTGCTGGGAAGAAATCTCTAGAGTCATGCTCTATATCAATAAAGAAAAATTAAAATAATATTCAAATCCCAGTTTGAAGAATGTCAGTAAACCTAAGCAGGGATTTAATTTCTCTTCAAAAAATGAAGAAAGACATTCTCAAATTTATTTATTGGGTTAAAATGCTGTTTTCATTAGGAAGAAAACGATAGGACCGAAGAAAAGTAGATGAACTGAAAAACACAAAACAAGTAGCAATCCGAAGCTTTTTTCTCTCACTGCACACTGGTAATAAGTGTGATAAAGACGTGGTAAACCCCACCACCACCAAAAAGAAAAAAAGTTTTCTGAACCTTACCTTCCTTATCAATAAAATGAAAAATTTGAATAAGAATATTTAAATTTCTCTCCAGATCTCTGAACCTAATAGCCCATGTCATAAACCACAAAAGTTGAGGCAGGAAGCATTAACATAAAGCGAAATGTATTTTTTTCTCAAAATTTGCCTTTTCATTTCACCCAGCTTATCCTCTATGTTGGTATCTTAAAAACTTAAGGTATGTTTCAAACACATTTCATTCCTCAGTTTGTTCTTCATATTTCCCATTGTGAATTACCAGGATAGCTCAATTCATTGCTTCTGTGAATTGGGAATACGCACTGTCGCTTTATGAAGTTGTTTCTATAGATGCGCATAGCATCAGAGAAGTAGCTGTGGATTAGTTTCTGTTTTAATGTTTGAATTTAACTATGGGAAACATTTACAATATTACAGTCTACAGGAAAATATAGGTGTATGAGTTAGCGTGGAATAAAACTAGAAAATGAATACTCTGTAGTGCTTTTACTATAAAATATATTCACTAATGAAATTTTCCTTATACTCTGTTTAGTTTTATGTTTAGTTTTGGTGTTGACTAGCTCCTGTAGCTTTGAGGAAAATAACATAGGGGTTTAATACTTTCTCCTTGATCTCGGATTTATGCGTTAAAGCTTAAAATTTGATTATTCTCATTATTCTTGGCTGGCATAATTATAAACGTGATTAGTAGGAATGAAATATAAACATACTATTCATAAACCCAATCAGTGTTTTTCCCACCTCCAAAATTCACCAGTTGACTTCTCAGAGCAGAGCACTGCTTATTTTAATTCTCTCTATATATTTTGAATTATCCATCCCTTTAAAATCCATTAGTCACCTTGTCACCTCCCTATCTCAACTCTTCTTTGGCGCATTTCAAATTTATCAATATTAAAACAATACTAAATCAATATTGAAATTGCTGGCTGAGTATTACTTATTATGGTGAATTATGAGTTTTGCAAATTAATAGTTAGTGCTTACATTTTGTTACATAACAGTGATATCAAGATAAATGAGGCATAATTTCTGATGACTTAGTTGAAGGTCAAAATAGACATTTAAACAGATAATGTGGTGAATATTGGGAAAAAATACCATGGAAGCATCTGGGATTGCTACTTGGACAATAGTTTCCCAGATGGATTATTAACATCCCTGGTAGGAAATGACCAAGTACAGAAAAAGGAAAGTTTTGTATTCCAGGGAGAGGGGGCAATTAAAGTACAGATACTAGAAATAAATAATATGACACACGTGCAATACTTTAGCAGAAGTAGAGTCACCGAGGTGCACTGGTGTGCTAGAGCTGATCCCTGCTGGCTCAGAACTAATTCTGTACATCTTTTCCCAACATCATCTCCAATGACATTACTTTGGTAGCTTGATATTGGCCATTTTGGGGCAAATTTCTCATGTTGTCCACTTTCTCTCTCTTTCTTTCTCTCCCCCTCCCTCTGTCCTTCCTTCCCTCTATCCCTCCCTTTCTCCTTCTCTCTCTTTCCCTCTTGCTCTTGTCTTTCTGTCTTCTGTGTTTCTTCTCTCTTTCTTTTTATTCCGGAGACTTGGTTGTTAAAAATTTACCAAGACACCATTCTTTGGTGATAAAATGTTTTTAATAAAATTACACACAAAACATATTTTCTGCAAGAAACAAAAAAATCCATGCAGAATTATAACTTAGCCACTGTGGGCATGAGCCTGAAAGTCTATATTTCTCACAAGTTCACCCAGAGGGCATTTCTATACTTTAAAGCATTGACAAACATGAAAGGAAGCCACTGAAGATTTTGAGGTGGAAAGATGACTGATAATTTGTAGTGGGAATGAAATTGGTGACCAAGAAACTAGTAACTTTGTATGGTTCATGAAAAAATGGAGAAGATTTTTTTTTTTTTTCCTGTGAGTTCTAAAATTGATTGCTTGCGGAGGTGTTGAGAAGAAAAGGAATACCTCGAAATCAGATGCAGTGTCATGTGTTCTTCTGGAGAGTGTCAGTGGTTGAAAAAAAAGTAAAAGACAGTGATCTGGAAGGGAGTCATTCTCATTTTTCCTCAGGTCTAGCAAGGGGATTCCTATAGCACAAGAAAGGGACACATTTTTCTTTTCTGTACTGTAGTATTATGACAATGAGTGGCTACTATTGTCAAAATCTGGAATACTTATAGAAAGAGAATTTAGAAGAGAGGAATGGAGGACTTTCAAATTATGGATATAGAATATGGATGGTTGATCTATACAGTGCATTGCTTTGGCAGAAGGACAAGACTATGCTTAAACCAAGCTGGAAAAGAGCTGTCAACACTTTATAAACTGTTGAAATAACTTCTTTATCAGCAGAGCATTGCATTGTCTCGCCACTTAATTTTCACAACTTTATCTTCTTTGAACTATTTAATTTCTTATTATGATCTTCAGTGCTTGGCAGATAGATGTGTATAAAATGATATAATGGGCCTTTTATGAGCCATTCAACTGGTGATCTTTGAACTCATATTGCTAAGTAGTCTGTGCAAAAATAAGCCATTTTAGCACAATTTTAAAAGCAATCTGCATTTCAAAACCACCCTGATGGTATATTTATTGGTTCTAGTAATGTCTAGTAAGACATTATACATTGTTAAACTTAAAAAAAAAATGATGTGAGAATCTGTCAGGTTTAGAAAGGAGCGATTATATTCCATTCAGGTCACTGACCATAAATTTCATGACTGAGCTCCGGTATATTACCTTTCCCACATTCATTTTGGTTGTACTCTACGGGTCTAAAAAGATTCAAATTAAGTAAACTGGTAATGTAACTATACTCGAGATGAATTGGTTTAAACAATAAAGCCATAGATTGAAGAACCCTTATATAGGTAAAGATTAGGATGTGAAATATCAGCTTCCCACTGTGTAATGAGTCTGAGATCTCACCATACTTGTAAGCTAAAATATTGTCCTGCCACAAGTTCAGAGATGTTAGCAGAAGACATAGGGCTCCTGATTCAGAGACAAGGGACTTTACTACTCACAGCCCAGTAAGCAGCATGAGCTTCAATTTTTGCCCTGGTTTCCTTGTGCCCTGTGTTGAGCAGACCCTAAGGTGACCCTTTCTCTCCACAATAATCCCTATCTCCTGAAGTTTATGCTTTTGTGTAATTTCTTCTCCTTGAGTGTAGAAGGGATATATGACTTGCTTCTAACTAGTAGAATATGGTAGATAGGATAGCACGTTTATGTTTAGGTTACATAATATGGCAAAGGTGATAACATGTCACCCCTGTAATTATACTGTATAATGTAAGACTCTGTTTTAGCAGATTGGAGCAGGAGGCTAATTCAGTTTATGGGCTTGATGAAGTAAACTGTCATGTTGGAAAACCCTTGAGAACTGTGGGCAGCCTCTGGTCAAGAGCAAGTAAAACCAAGTGTCCTTGGCCATACAACTATGACTAACTGCCAATAACCTGATTGAGCTTGGAATCAGATTCTTCCTCTTTTGGGCCTCAAGTTGACAAGGTACTCTGGCTGACATCTTCATTGCAGCCTTGTGAGATCCTGTGCAGGGAATCAAGCTAAGCTGTGCTTGAATCTTTGATCTGTGAAAGTGAGAGATAATAACTGCATGTTGTTTTAAGTCACTATGATTGTGATAATTTGTTATGTGGCACAGAAAACACAGCTGAAAGTCCTATGGAAGTAATGCAGAAGCATACCTGAGTGGATGCTGCACACAGTGGGTCTGTGTCACAGCTGATGGGCACTAAGATTAAGACACCCTAATCTCATATAAGGGACTTCCAGCAGACCTGCCTAAACTTTGTCCTCAGAAGGACATATTACCATCATAATCCTGAACAACAAACAAACCCGCCTTCTGGCCATGAGGAAGACACTACCTTCCTCTTCTGAGGCTGTTTGCTGTATGAATATCTTTGAAAAGTAGTCTACGACAACCACTGTCATAAAAGTTGCTTCCGGGAACTATTGCCAGAAGCTCAGAGTTCTTTCAGCACTCTAGGTGAATTTCAAGACATTTAGCATTATATTGTGATGTGGCAGAGACAACTGTAGGGTCTCATCCATGCCAAAGGTCTACTTGGAGCAATAATGAAAAAAAAAATAACAAACCTTATTGTATAAAATAATATTTATTTTGTCATTAGTTTCTCCCTTGATGAATTTAAGTTGCAGTCACTAATAATGTACAGGTAATATTAAATTTGGTGCAGAGCAGCTATGGGGATGTGCGTGAACATAAACATATCCATAAGAAGATAAGGGAAAATTTTATGCTCTGTCTCAAATGTAAAGATAATACAAATGTATTATCCCCTTTTTAGTACTCAAAATATCAATCAAAATATTGGTACTTTAGGATATATAAAGATAAGACTCTAAAGAGATTACAGACTATTAATAAAATTTAATAGATTCATTTCCATTAAAACATTTTCAAGCTATAAATACTTTCCAATTTTTCCTGAGTTTCTAATATTTTCAATACGCAGGGTTGGTAGGTCATGACATGATGGGTGAACTTAAATTTTAGGGTGCTTGATTATGAGTGCTAGAACATCAGACTAAATAAATGAGAGTTTATTGATTTAATAGTGTTAACTTGAGAGTCAGGATTTAAGATCCTGGCAAGGAGATTATGTGAACTCAACTGGAATAACTCTTAAAACCATGAAATGTGTGATGGCCAAAGTAAGTGAGTACCCAAGAATGGCGTTACTCATCTTGTATCCTCAGGAGAAATTTTAAAAATTAATGATCTGGAGGCTCAGGGATGTTGTCCTAGTAAAAAAAGCTTAAATCACTTTCCTAGTTTCTGCACCCAAGACAGTTGAGTAAGATCCCCCATTGTAAAAGAGAATGTTAGATTATTGCAAAGAATTCTATGGCAAATGTACAAGGTAATGACACATTCAATCTTCCTCGTCATTTACTCAAGTACACTTATAGTGGAAAAAGGAGAATATCCAATTATTTTGAGGACTACTGGGCATTGATACTCAGAGACTTAAAGCATCTCCATATCTCCTTTTATTTGAGTATGGCATAAGGGAGGCCAGTTAATAAGTAGAGCACTGGTTAATATACAGATCATATTAAATCCACAGACCCATCCCAACATCCTAATGTAAAGTTAGGACACACATACTTGATTGTTGGTGTAACCCTCACGTTGAGTACTTGGCTTATGAGGTAAGAACAATATAGTGAAGACAAGCAAGTGGAAGCTCCTGAAACTGCAACCCCATCATGGATGAGATAGTTTATCAGCAAAAGTATCACAGTCTAGGAAAGAATGACAAAAATCAATACCATGTTTAAGGACTTAAAGTCTCGATCCTTTTCATACCTCCATTTAATTCACCAATATTTCTCTTTCTAAATCAGTTAGATTATGGAAGATGACAGTACACTATCACAAACTGAACCAGCTGTAGCCCCCAATCCAATCACCATATCTGAAATTAAGATGACTAGCAACCTTAGTTCCAGATGCAACTTTAGTGACGCTTTGCCATGTAAACTAAATATGTTCACAGCTTCCGCAGCTTAGGATATGGACATACTTGGAGGGGTCATTATTCTTCCCCCAACCAACTAATTTTGTTCACTCTGTTTCTTCACATTTTCTCCTCTATTTGTTTTTTTCTTTCTGGTCTTACTTATAAAGTCAAAAAGATCATGTGTAAATGTACTTTATAAACTGTGAAGCACTCTAAGATAAAATATAATTATTATTCTGATTATATTATTTATATATTAATTTATTCTTTATAAATGATAATCCCTTTCTTTCACACAATTATTAAGTCTTTCTATAGCATATGCCATCAAACAGCCAGCAAATGAAAAACTAAACATGTTTCTTTTGTGGTTGAACAAACAAACAAACAAACAAACTAAAGGGCATGTTTGTTAATTTGTTAGAATAATATCTCATTAACCTATAGTACTAAACTCCCTTTCAATCAAAGCTTTCCAGTTACAGAAAATAAATTCAAATTTCACTTAAATACTGTGAAAACTCTCTCATTAAATTAATGCATTGATCTTTGTATTATAAATGAGCAATACTGAAAGAAAAGCAAATGTATTTCTAAGTAAATTATGCATACTTTCATGCAAATTAACACAGTGCAATTAATTACTAAACTTGAATAAATTAGTAAGTCAACAGAAAAGATCAAACATGTTAAAGCTTAAGGAAAATTAAGAAATTTTGCATTTACACTCTTTTTATCAATAATGTACAAAATAGAGAATCCTCCCTAACTATATTTTCAAATATAGTTAATGGTTTAACTTCTTTGAATTACAAATAAAATGATGTTGATAGTTGAATTGAACTTCAGTTCTCTCGTGAAATTTATCATCTGTACTCTACTATAAAATTGTTATCCTTTTACAAAGTGGAATGCCAGAAAAATACAGACTAAAGTCCATTTTTCGATCCAAAGAATATGTTAAAAGATGTAATTATCCTTGTTCATTCATCTAGGCTATAATTTTTTTGATCTGCTCTCAGGATGTTCAATAATACTCATTGATTGACATAAAGTAAGCATTTTGAAAAAAGAATGCCACATTCTTCAATGAGCTCATAAGATAATTTTACATTTCTCAATTTTCCTTCCTAGAATAATGTTCCTATACTTAAAAAAAAAAAAATCCAGCGAAGATATGTAGATAACAAAATTCAAAGACTATTTAAAGAGATACTCAAGATTTTAATGATTGACCATCAAAACTCTCTTTATAATCACATAATTAGTTTTGAAGACTCCCTTGTTACATATGTCATTACTGAAGTGAAATATTGAAAAAGAATGAAGTCTTAAGAAAAGAAAAAAAAAAAGATTTTAAAAGTGAATTCAAAGAAGTAAAAAAGAAAGAAAGAAAGGAAGGAAGAAAGGGAAGATGGGAAGAAGAAATTGTTTCTATCGATATGTTAAATGCTATCCCAATGACCTCAAAGGGATCAATCAACTAGTGGAAAATATTTCTATCTTTGTTGATTTAAAAGTAGTAAAATATATGATCCTTGTCTGAAAACCTATTTTCTCTATGAGAAGACAAGATTAACTTAGCCAAAACCATTAAAGAACAATGAAATTAAAAAAAAAA
>NW_011888794.1:9417228-9419584 GCF_000151845.1 Pteropus vampyrus
TGTGTGATAAAAGTCCTCCCCTTTGGCCTTGTTATATCTTCCATTCATAATCAGGTAGAATTTCATTATAATATTTTCCTTAAGGGACTTGAGGTTATATAAGATCTAGCATCCCGATTCTATATGAAATTATTGCCACGGCTTGTAATATTGCTTTTCCGATTTTCTGCAATAAATAATTCTATATAATAAATATTCTCTCAGTTTTTTTCTGTGACACAGTCTCCATGAGGAAAAAATATCTGACTTATGCTGCTTAGGATATAATTTTAAAATTATGTGTCAGTAACTGAAGAATGTACTAAATCAGCAATAATAAAAATGACATGGATTGTTTGACTGTTACTTGGGTTTTATTCACTCTTGCTCATCTCAAAGACAAAGCATTATAAAAATAAAATTAATTTATTTCAATAATTGTCTCCGGAGAAGTAGAGTATCCCACTTACTGAAGAAAACTTATCAAAGTAGACTAAATGAAAGTATCTGTCCTTCTTTATGGATAAAAAAAAAGAGAGAAAGGTTTTAATGAGTGTGATGCAAAGAAAAATAAATCCGTAAATTTTGCCATTGCCATTTTTATTGTTCTTTTTCCCAAATACTCAGAATTTTGAAGTTGCAATAGTATATGTCTATTCTTGAGTGTGAACCTCAAGAATTTTGCTGTTTGCTTTCATACTAATCCATAACTATAGGTTCAATAAAATAAAATAAAGTCCAGCATAACTAATTAGGTAAAATACCTTTACCAAAGGTATATACAAAATAAACAAAACTAGGACAAAGTCAAATATTGGAAATACATTTGAATTTAGTGCAATAAAAAATGGTAGAGATAATATCCTATCAAAAAATATACATTTATACTGAAATACTTTTTAAGAATCAATCTCAGCTCTAAAACTAGGACTATGAAATAACAGAATATTATTTGAAAAAAGAAAAATCCTGCTTTCTCTCTGCTATATAGGTCCACAGAGCAAATAGTTACCCTGTTATCAGCAGCCTTAATTGCCAGTTTCAAGCAAAGGGTGGAAAATGTGAGACGCTGTGAAAGAAACTTTTTCTTAAAGCAATTAACAAAAAGAACTAGAGTTGACATCCCCCAAATTATAAATTATACATTATTCATAGTACAAACTAAAATACTAATCAAAATGAAACGATACTCTTTCTTAAGCTTACAGTATTGATTCACTATAGTATTAATGCATTAAAAAATGCCTATTGAGCATGACATACAATCAAGTCATTGACCTAGAACCTGATAGAGTTCAAGAATGGATGTCTTATTCCCAGCTATTGAAAGATTTAGCTTTGTAAGCTATTAACAAAAATACAAGGAATAGTAAAGTATGTTTTTTAAGAGAGAATCATAATAATACAACTTAATAATTTAATAATGACTATCATTTATTATATCACAATGCCAAGCATTGTTTGAAGCACTTATTAAGTTCTAACTTTTGATTCCTCATAACAATCTTTCTGAGTGAAGTGTTATAATTATCATCATTTGCAGTGAAGAAGCTGATGCTTAGGTAGATGAAGACACTTGATTAAGACCTGGTAAGTGGTAAACCTTTGCTTTAAAATCTGTGTCAATTTGACACTAATCATATTTATTAACCACTGTGTTATACCAAACAAGGAGTCATTCTAAAAAATACTAGTGACATATCTTTATATGGAATTTGAACACTTACACGTGAAGAGATATTTTATATAGCATCTCATTTGAACTTTAAATTTACCCCATGGGTAGCTTGAACTCTTACTCATTGCCCAGAAAAACAAACTAAAAATTTGAATGGTTACTTATGGATAAACTTCTGGTAAATGACAATATTAGCACTCAAAGTAAGAATTATCAATATATCTTAGTATATATGTGTTACTCTGAGATAATTAAAGTGTTGTAACATGGAAAGCAGCTATGAGAATAAAAATGTCATAATTTCTGTTAATAAAATATTAAAAATAGTGATTTTTATAGTGGGCAATATGCCTCTGAGGGGCCATGAATAGGATATATCTTCTATATTTACTATTGTAATTTTTAAATTGGTTAAATTTAAAATAATTTTAGACTACTAACTTCACATATACTGCTATTATAAGAGAAAATAAGTTAAACATCAAAATAATGACATTCAAATATTCATTCAATTAGTTGAGAACTGATATCAATGTTTTCTTCTGTATCTATACTATAGTTTTCTGATCCAGAATTTCAGGAGAAATATACTTTCTTGTCTTTTTGTAGTGGGATCCGGCAAAAATAACTTAGCTACTATTCCAAGAAATATCTATTCCTGAAATTCAAAATTGTGAACCAATTAAAAAATTTCCTTGT
>NW_011888794.1:9419634-9428519 GCF_000151845.1 Pteropus vampyrus
TTAGCACTCAAAGTAAGAATTATCAATATATCTTAGTATATATGTGTTACTCTGAGATAATTAAAGTGTTGTAACATGGAAAGCAGCTATGAGAATAAAAATGTCATAATTTCTGTTAATAAAATATTAAAAATAGTGATTTTTATAGTGGGCAATATGCCTCTGAGGGGCCATGAATAGGATATATCTTCTATATTTACTATTGTAATTTTTAAATTGGTTAAATTTAAAATAATTTTAGACTACTAACTTCACATATACTGCTATTATAAGAGAAAATAAGTTAAACATCAAAATAATGACATTCAAATATTCATTCAATTAGTTGAGAACTGATATCAATGTTTTCTTCTGTATCTATACTATAGTTTTCTGATCCAGAATTTCAGGAGAAATATACTTTCTTGTCTTTTTGTAGTGGGATCCGGCAAAAATAACTTAGCTACTATTCCAAGAAATATCTATTCCTGAAATTCAAAATTGTGAACCAATTAAAAAATTTCCTTGTCAATAATCTGCTTTAAGACCCCGGCTTTGTTGGGCCCACTGATTCAAAGCTATAAACTCTATAATAATCTGTTCAATATCAATCAATTCTCTGCCTTATAAAATCCTTGAAAAGATGTCTAACATCATTAGCCATTAGATACCTGCCAACTAAACTGTGATGAGATGATGCTATACATCCATTAGAAAAGCAAAAATATAAAATAATGATAATACCTAATGCTAGAGAAGATGTGAAGGAACCAGATCTCATAAATTTCTGATGAAATTATATAATGTTCCATTATTGAAATATTTTTTAAATTTCTTATAAAATTAACCAAAGAACCCAGAAATGGCACACTTGGGCATTTATCTCAGAGAAATGAAAACCTCTGTCCATACAAAAACCCGTTTACTGATATTCACAGCAGCTTTATTTTTAATATTAAAAAGCTGTAAATAAATATCCTCTCCTTTTGTCTATTTGAAGGACTTCTAATACTGTCTACATGATAATCTCCCTTATCATATAAATCAAATAACCCTAGCTTTGCTTAATCAGCAGGCTATTCTGCTAACCATTTGGGGAGTTGACAACAGATTGGTAAATAAATAATTGCAAAGTATATTGTTATGAGAGAAACACATACGATATTTTTATTTAGAAGGATTGGCAAATACCACCTGTTTTCTTAAATAAAGTGTTATTAGAACATAGACACAGTCGTTTGTTTACATACTGTTCATAGCTATGTTCATGTTATAAGAGCAGAGCTGAGTAGTTTCAACAGAGATTGTATGGTCTACAAAACCTAAAATATTTACTGTCTGTGACTTTAAGAAAAAGTTTGTAGACCTCTGATTTGGGATAAAGATATTTGGAGTCTCAAGCTTGATTTTAATACTTTAATTGCCCTCTTTTAGCAAGATCATGTCTGTGAAAGCTAAGTGTTGACAATATTTTTTAAGTGATATTTTTAGATTCCTGCAATCCTTATGTAACATATTAAGATCTAGGTCTGGGTCTATTATATAGTAGAGTTTCTTCTAATTACAGCTAACCTGTGAACCTGGATGTTCAGGGGTAGTAGATTGGGGCGATTTTCAAACCATGGTCAGTAGATCTGGATGTCAATTTTCTGGTTGTAACAAACATTTTTTAAAAAAGTGAAATAGACTGAGATAGAAAAATATGGTGTTATGCACTTAGTAAAGCCCATATTAGAAAGATTGTTTAAAAAACTGTTGTTTCTGTTTGATACACACACACACACACACACACACACACACACACACACACGCACACACACACACGCTTGTTCTGGTTTACTGCTTATGGATACCGGTTTGACAAAGTTTGAAGGTCAATTGTTTAATGAAACCTGAAGTCTGTAGCCTAAGATTTGTGGAACATTAAGGATGATGGGGTTGTGTCACAATCAGTGGTCTAGTCTCATCCTTATGGGCCAAAGGTTGGGAGAGGGGAGAAGAGTAGAGGAGTAGTATTTAATGCAGAAGGGCTTCGGCATTCTTTCTGATTTAGGGTCCTGGAAGGCGATCCCTTTGAAGATTTCTCCATGCAAGCAATACAGTGGGGGACCAGGGAGCATTGGAAAGCCTGTATTCTCCTACATGCATTCATTTCTAAAACAGCATGGGTTATTCAACCACAGTGTAAATGAGAGTGAGAGCTGTGTCTGAAGCAATATTCTTGTTTTCCCAAAGCCTACTTTGTGGCATACGAATTTTATGTACATGTGAGACGGGGAGGTGGAATTATTGAGAAGCCAGGAGACTGTTAAGAGGACTGAGTTCAAAGCAAATAGCCTCCATGTTCGGCTACTTTGAGATTAAAAGTAAATGCCACCATTCCCTTTCTCCTGTCCCTAAGCTGGGTGGCAATAATGATCTCAAAAATGAGCGGCGTCGGTTGTAAGGCAGACCAACCATGTCACTGTGGAGACCAGTGCATTTCTAGAGGCCTTTGCATGAGTCTTATTTCTGTTGCAATAAGATCGTGTAACACATGTTCTCAGTGCAGATCTGGGTGGTATGAGGCAATCTTTAAGAAAAGGAATTCACAGGGATGGGGAGCACAGCATAGCGAATGCAGTCAGCATTAATGTAATGGCCAGGTGGAGAGCCAGAGGAGAGAAAGAACAATTAGGCGGGATCGTTTCATAAACTATACAAATGTCTAACCAAAACACTGTATACTTGAAACTAATAATAAAGTAAAATTTAAAAAAATTAAAAAAAAAAGAAAAAGAATGCAAAATTGTAAATCTTTGCCAAGGGCCCATGAGAATGAGGATCCCAGACTGTAAGATTTATTTCCTTCCCATTAAAGCCACCGTTGCAATTATTTCTATAATTTATACTGAGAATGTTTAGAAATTATGAGTCATGGTTGGAAATTTGAAATACTGAGGAAGCACTTGAGGTTAGCAAGCAGAAGTTACCTGAAAAGCACGTTTATTTCTTCAGGCTAAATTTAACAAGGTTAATGGAACCTTTCATTTTATTGCATTTTCTTTGCTACTTTATCTAATAACAGCTTTAAATATCAGATGTTTTAATAAACATATGAACCATGTTTTATTTTTACATCTCTTAGCATGAGTAAATTGAGAAACTTAACCCTAGAATAATTAATAAAACAAATATTTTATCATGCTTTATGATAAAATGATGAAAGATGGCACAGGGTAAAAAGTATGCAGCAGAATTGATTGCCAATTCTACACAATCACTATTCCCAATCCCCCCTCTGCTTTTTTTCTTTTCATAATAAATTAATTATTTTATTTTAACTATTTTATTTTATTCTATTGACTTTTAGACAATGTCCACCAGTAGAGAGTCTCAAATTGCCACATATTTACTTTCTAAGCCAGTCTCGAAGGTGGAGAAAGGCAAATAAGACTTTGGAAGTCTAATGAAGACTTTCTGGTAAATTTTTTTTTTTGCAAATTAAAAGGCTTCTGAGAGACCATACCAAGCCAGATGCTGCAAGTAGGTATAATGCCTAAAAGTGTCATAGCCATTTGTGATCTTAAAGAAACACACCTAAATTCCAAACCGATATGTTCAGGATTATAGCACAAAACACAAAACAAAATTGTAAAAACTGTAAAAACCTGGGTAACTGACATGATCTGTGAGGTGCTGAACTATTTCACCTTTGAGTTACAGAAATTTATAATTATAACATTCCCTCGAGGGTTTAGTTGTTTTTATTTAAATATTCTTCCTTTTTTATTGTGGTAGAAGACACATAATGTGAAATCTACCTTCTTAACAAATTTTTAAATGTATAGGAAAGTATCATTAACTATAATGAACAATGTTATACAACAGGACTGTAGAACTTTATCATCTTAGATGGCTGAAACTTTATACGTAGTAACAGTGACAGTTTTCCTCTTCCCTCAGTTCCTGGCAACCACCATTCTACTTTCTGCTTCAATGAGTTTGACTGGTTTAGTTAATTCATATAAGTGGAATCCAGTAATATCTGTCTTTCAGTGACTAATTTATTTTCTTAGCATAATGTCCTCCAGATTTATCTGTGTTATAGAATGTGAGAGCATTCCCTCTTTTTTATGGCTGAATAATATTCCATTGTATGCATATAACACATTTCTTTATCCATTGGTCTGTTGACGGACATTTAGTTTGTTTCCACCTCTTGGCTCTTGTAAATAATGTTGCAGTGAACACAGGAGTGCAGATATCTCTTCGCTATCCCAATTTTAATTATTTTGGCTATACGTACACCCAGAAGTGAGATTGCTGGATCAGATGGTAGTTCTATTTTTAAATTTTGGAGAGACCCCCATATTGTTTCCATAGTGGCTATGCCCTTTTACATTCTCATCAACAGTGTACAGGGTTTGCAATTTCTCCACATCCTTACCAACACTTGTTATTGTTGCTTATTTTGATAAGGTCACTTTTTCCTTTTGTCGATTGTTTTCTTTACTGGGTAGAAGCATTTAGTTTGATGTGATCTCACTTGCCTATTTTGTTTTTGTTGCTTGTACTTTTGATGTCATATCCAGAAAACGATTGCCAAGGTCAATGTCAGGAAGATTTCCCCCTATGATTTCTTCTACAAGTTTTATAGTTTTAGGACTTAATGTTTGAGTCCCTAATTCATTTTGAGTTAATTTTTATGTATGGTGTGAGATAAGGATTCAGTTTCATTCAATTCTTTGTGAATATCCAGTTTTCCCAACACTATTTGATGAAGAGACTATTCTACCCAATTGTGTATTCTTGTCACCTTTGTCGAAGATCACTTGACCATGTACACCTGGGTTCATTTCTGGGCTTTCCATTTCTTTCATTAAGGATATATGTCTGTGTTTATGCCAATACCATACTGTTTTAATCACTGAAGCTTTGACATATATTTTGAAATCAGAAGGTATGATGTCACCAGTTTTGTTCTTTTGCAAGATTATTTTGGCTAGTCAGGATCCTTTCTGGTTCCATATAAATTTTAAGATTTTTTTTCTGTTCTTGTAAAGAATGCCGTTGGGATTTTGATGGGTGATGGAATTGAATCTGTAGATTTCTTTGGGTAGTATCCTAGCATGTGATCTATTCTGGAAAACGATCCAGGCACTCTTGAACTTATCAGACATACATAACATTCCATCCAACAAGAGTAGAATATATATTTTGTTTTTGTTTTATATATTCTACTCTTGTTGGGTGGAATGTTACGTATGTCTGATAAGTTCATTGGTCTATGATGTTGTTCAAGTCCACTGCTTCCCTATTGATTTTCTATGAGTTCTATCCATTATTAAAAGTTGCATATTTAAGTCTCCTGATATTATAATGCTGTCTGTTTCTCCCTTCAGATCTGTTGTTCTTTGAATTTAGGTGCTCTGATGTTGCATGCATATTATTTACAACATTTATATCTTCCTCTGAATTGACTCTTTTATTTTTATATAATAATCTTTTTCTCTTTAGACAGTTTTTGACATAAAGTCTGTTTTGCTATCTTTGCTTCCCATTTCCATTGAATATCTTTTTCCTTCACTTTCAGCCTATGTTTGTATTTAAATTGTAAGTGGGTCTGTTGTAGATAGCATACAGTTGTATTTTGTGATTTTTTTTTTAAATCTATTTGACCAATCTCTTTTGATTGAGTAATTTAATCCTTTGTATCTGAAATAATTAGTGGTAGGAAAGAATTTAGTACTGCCATTTTGTAATTGCTTTCTGTCTTCAAGTTCTTTTGTATCATTTTTTCTTGCTTGTAGTCTTTGTGTTTTGTTGATTTTTTTTTTCTTTTTTGTAGTGAGTTGCTTTGATTCCTTTATCTGTTTCTGTAGTATATCTTTTATAGATATTTTCTTTGCAGTTACTATTGGTCCTACATAAAATGTCTTTTAATTATAGCAATGTATTTTCACATGCAAAATCTCTATACTTTTAGTTCCTCCCCTTATGTTATTGATGTCACAATTTATATCTTTTCATATTGTGGATCCATTAACAAATATTTGTCATTTTAATTATTCTGAACATTTTTGTCCTTTAACTTCTATTCTAAAATTGAAAATAATTTACCCAGTTTAGATCTCTTTTGATTCAACATAGTTTGGGTTATTGGGTTTCTTCAATCAAGATGTCCATTTCCTTCCCCAGATTTGGGAAAATTTCAGCCATGATTTCTTCAAATAAACCTTCTTTCCCCTTTTCTCTCTTTTTGCCTTCTGGGTCTTCCATAGATTATATATTGGTATCTTGGATGATTTTCTGTAAGTCCTTTGCTCTTTCCTCTTTTTTTTTTTTTTTTTTGCTAAACCTACTGGATAATTTCATATGCCCTTTTGTTGACTTTGCAGATCTTTGTTCCGATTGCCCAAGTCTGCTGTTAAATCAGTGAATTTTTTCGGGTTTATTTATTTTTCAGCTTTAAATTCGTTTGATTCTTTTTTGTATTTTCTCTCTTTTTCGAAAATCTTATGTTGTTCGTGTGTCATTTTCTAGGACTCATTGAGCATGTTTTTTCACTTTTTTTGAAATCTTTGTTGGATAATTCATATTTCTTTTCTTTAGCGTCTGTTTCTGCAATATCATTTATTTCTTCGATTGGGACATTTCTCGCTTGTGTGTGTGTGTGTGTGTGTGTGTGTGTGTTTCTTGTAACTTGGTGTTGGTATCCACACAATTGAAAAAACAGGCAGTTTTCCTAATTTTTTATCAACTTCTTACAAGGAAAGACCTTCACTTTTCAACCCAGGTAAAGATTCAGGGGGCCTCTCAAACGTTTTCTGTAGCTATGTTTTCTTTCGATTTACAGATTCCTAATTAGAGGGATTTGCTAGTGTCTTTTTTCACGGGAGTTCATAATGTCTTGCTTCTTCTGGTTTCTGCTATACCACAGGTCCTCTGAGGCAGTAACATGCTTCTCTACTTTTTCTGTTCTTAGAGACCCCTAGGCACACAGAGCATGCAGGTCCCTTTTGTGAGCCATGTTGGGTTATGCAGAAAAAGATTTCTCGGCCCCCTGAAAAGCTAGATTGTTGAATGTACAGTCCACTCTTCCTTTTCCCTCCTGAGGGAAGGCCAGTGAGCTATCTCTTGTACCATGGGCCCTCCATAGCAGCATACTGCCCTGATCTTTTCCTTCTGAGGGGTCCTCAGGCAGCCGGAGTCTGTTGGGTTCTGCCTGCACTCTGAGACAGGCCTGACAGAATCCAGTCCCTTAAGCAACTCCCATGAAAAGTCAGTATGCTGGATATACAGTCCAGTCTTCTTTTTCTCTCCCTAGGGAGAAGCTGAGAACTGAGAGTTCTCTTCTGATCATGTGGCACTGCATTGGAGGAACGGACAATGGTGACAAGAGGTCAAACTGTTCTCTACTGGCTGTGAATCGGCTGGTTTTGTACTTGGCTGAGTGTAGGAGTCTCCTAACTGGTTAATGGATTTCACACAGAGTATCGGTGCATATATTGGTGAATCAGGGTCTCCTTGAGTGGAAGGGAAGTCCTGTTCTGCCACATTATTGGCATCAGTCTGTTTGATCTCTTGTTTGAGAAATTTTTTTTTAACTAATACAGAGTCTTTGGGGAAACTGCAAAGAGAATGCCTCCAGAAAAGGATGTGCTTCGATATAAAGACAATTACTAAAACAGAGTGTCGAAGCATGAGTTGTAACAAAAAATACTTCTCTACTGAGGAAGCTCAAATAGAAAATCCTCCCACACATTTATTCAATTCAAACTACCTAATCAACGTAGATAAATCTTCCGAGATTCAGCAACATGGGAAAGAGAGGTTTTCCATCTCTTCATAATCTCAAAGTAAATAATGTCATAGCATGTCAATTAAAAGTATGAATGTAAATGTGTTGCTCAATATTTTTTTTCCAGGTATTTCGCAGTATGCTTTGAAAAGATATTTTAACCCAGCTGTATTTCAGGAACTTGACTACATGGGGAAAGTCATGTTCTGGAACAAACATACCTGGTATGCTGTGGGTTCTCATGCATTTTATTAGAAATATTCTGTCTTAGCTGTCCTTGATTCTAGACCATTCTTCCCTCAAATGCTTCTGCGCATCAGCACATCATAATCTTATACATCGTGTTCATTATGAAATTCCTTATCTGGATTAAACCTATATTCTGTAGTTTTCTTTAGAACTTCTTTTTTTCTGTAGTCTTCCTCTATCCAGATTTTTTCTTAAAGCCAGCAGAAAAACACCTAGCACCGTGACTGGAACATTGTTCAGATGTAATAAAAGCTTGTTAAGTCTATTTTTACTGAATCTGCATCTCAGACTTAAAGCTCTGTTCTAGTCAAGCTACTTTCGATGTCTCAAAAATAGACCTCACTGTCATTTCTAAAACACCTCCACTACTTTTTCTCTGGCATCTTCTGTGTGCATCCTTTAACATCCAGCTTGAACTACGCCTCCTCCATAAACCATCCCTTATCACTCTCAATTACCCTCAGTGAATTATACTTCTGAATAGTCTCATTTGTGAGTTCCATGGATTCATTTGTGTGTTACATGGATTTGAGGCTCATATAAAATATCACATTAGATGCCAGCATTTTCATTCCAACTGTATTCTCTGCTTCTGTGTTATACTGTCTCCTGCTTCTGTGTCCCTCTCGCATAAATCTCTTCATAATTTAAAACTCCTAAGTCAATATACACGGATGATTCATTTTCTCAGAAAATGTGGCATTATTCTGTGCTAAGCGATGCACTAACAATTTTAACTGCTAATTCTATAGCACTTACAATGTGCCTGGGACTATTCTAAGTGCTTTATGTTTATTAATTCATTTCACCCTCATAATAATTTATTAAATAGGGACTATTAATTTTATTCAAATATTAAATTACAGATAGGGGG
>NW_011888794.1:9430014-9462761 GCF_000151845.1 Pteropus vampyrus
AGTTTTCCTGGCAGGTGCTTCCAGATTTAGGTCATTCATCAGCTGAACAGTGACATTAAGTCCTTGCACCTTGCTCTGCTGCCATTCTTGGTAGATGACTTGTGGGTTGTCGTAGATCCAAGTATTACACGTAGATGGCCATACCCAGAGACAAGACAGGAGCAGAGCATACCTTTTTGTTCTTTATCAAGACTAAGGACAATTTCTGTGGAGCCCTTCAAGCTCATTTTCTCTAACAGTTCATCGGTAAGACTTATATCATGTAACCATTCTTAAAAACTGTCACTGTCTTAAGAAAAGATGGCTATGACTGTCTGCTCTCCACTCTTCCTGCTCTCTGTGGATCTTATTGAAATTTGAGCCTTAGGTTTGACCAAATTTCAAAAAACCTTTTAGGAAATAATATCTATGGTAAAATATCCCGCCAGGGAAAATCCCGACTTTAGGAGATAGGTTTAAATAGACAAAAAGACAACCAGGCATCTCAAGAGCAAGCAGGAAATAGGAAAGTTTAGAAAGTATTACAATGACTATAGTGAAGAAACTGAGACTGAGAAAGGTTAAGTAAGTGACTTGTTCAGCGCCGCAGTGTAATTAATAACAGAGTCGACACACGCCTTTTTAGACTCACTTGTGTGCTTTTATCACTTTGTGCTGACAACACAGGGGAGCCCTGCCACTTTGGTTTTCTGTTTTCCCATTTTGCATCTGAGTTACTCCAGAAAAGAAGCTCCATGTCCTGCTTACTCTTGAGGTACTCACAGTTTCCATTTCTGGTCATCTCACATAAGACAAAAGAAGAAAGGAAAGATGGAGGCAAGGATGCTTTATATCGGGCTGCATTTGCTTTATATTGCTGGGTAGCAAATAAGCGCAAAATGAGTGACTTAAAACACCAGCTACTGACTGTCTCACAGTTCTGCACACATTACTGGCTTTTCTGCTTTAGGTCTTACAAGGCTGAAATTTAGGTGTCACTGTCACCGAGTGTGTTCTCATCCATAGCTCTGAGTCCTCTCCCATGCCCACATGGATGTGGCGCCTTCATTTCCTTGATGTGCAGGACTTAAATGCCTGTTTTCTTGGTTGGTGTGATGTAGGCTGTTGTCAGGTCCTTCAGGCTGCTCACATTCTTTGCCATGTGGTCCCCTCAATCTTTGACCCATCAGTAGAAAATCTACTTCGTGTCAAATCCCTCTTATGCTTCAAATCTCTGACTTCTAGAAAATTCCAGTCTCTTTTCAGAGCTCATCTGATTAAGTCATGATCCTCCAGGATAGTTGCCTATCTTAAGGACAACTGTTTTGAGATCTTAACTGCATTTGCAAAAATCTCTTTGCAGTAGCACCTAGATTTATGCTGTTTTGATAACTGGTGGAAGGTGTTGTATATCAGGGAGAGGGTGTCTTGGGGTCATTTTAAAATTCTGCTTTCTATAAGGACTCTGGAAAACAGGGTTTACATATTTCAAGGCCTTTCTTGTTTTAGTCTCACACTTTCTTTCTATTCTTGACTACCATTAACCTCCTATGCAAAGTAATAAACTAATAAGTTAGTTTATTAATTGTCAACTTGAAAACACTTAAATTTTCTCTTTGTCTTTAGAACATTCAATCTGGTCTGCCATAAAGAGCCTGATTTTTATTCTTTTTCTTGTTCTTTTTGATCTTGTTTTTCACAACTCATAAGTCCAAATTCTAACTGCTGAATATTTTTTCCCTTTAATTTATACCTGAAATGACCATTTTTCCATTTTGTTGATCTATATGTATCATTCATTTTTAGATTTTTGGCATTTTCAGTAACAACACACTTTATTTTTCTAAAACAAAAGATTTTGAGGTCACTCATATGCTACCTATTGAACCATCATTTTCATAAGTGCTATCTTAATTAGGAATATTTTCAATAGAGGATCGAGGGGACTCAGATTAGTTAAGTAAAACATTAGAACAGCTCTCTATTCTAAGATTTCTCGTCTGATTCAGAAATACTTTGACTTCTTATTAATTATAACTATTTACTGAATTGTGTAGTGTTTACATTTTAATTATCAAGCAAAACACGGTTATATTATTAAATGTATATGTCATATATTTTTGTAGATTTAGTAAGTTTTGTTTTTTCTTTAGTCTTCACAATACCTTGACCATGTAGCAGGTTCTGTGCTTAGGGGATGTGGTATATAGTGGAACGCACACTTTGGAATTAGATCTGGATTTGCACTCTGGCCTTGCACGTAATTTTGGCAAATTATGTAATGTTTTCGAGCCTTATTTCATTTGAAAAAAAAAAGGAGAAAATATATGTCAAAAGGTTATTGTGAAGATTTATGAGATATTTTTAAAGCATATGCATTTAGTAGATAATAAATGTTCTATTTTTTCTCTTTTCTCCTTACAATTACCAACAATTTGAAATGGCATGCATTTTAAATTTAATATTTAAAATTACATATGATAATAGTATTAAAATATAACAATGAGAACCTGCTCTGAAAGTAGGACTGTATAATTAGTAGGGGAGCCTATTCTAAATCCCCTCAAAGAGTTATGATCCGATTGAAAATACAAACATGCTAAACAAAATTACAACTAACACACTAACAAATTAAAACTCCAAAGTGGGGTAGGGAAACTGATTGATAATTAAATTTTGTTCTTTTAGGTTAATGTTGACAAATAGGCTAACATATTGGCATAGTAGTCTCTCCTTCAGTAAGAGGCAAGGGCAGAGTATATTGATTAAGAATATTATGCACTGTTACCTGTTTCCTATTCAACAACTTAGATGTGTTATAAGATTAAAAACATACTGGTCCTAAGGGCATAGATATTCCTCTCCACATGATTATTTTTTGTTGTAAATTTGTACATTTTTGATACAGTGTAAACAATCCAACTTTGCATGCTTGGTCAATGCAAGTCTACTTCTTGAGAAATAGAGTTATCTATTTATATACAGTAATGAATTCAAATTTTTGAGACTGCAAGCCTAAGCCCCAAACTCTTTTATAGAATTACATTGATCCTGGAATTATACAAAGGCCTAGTGGTGAAAGGGTGAGACGAATGGAAAAAGAAATTGTTTCCATATTCTGACATGTGATGGCTATGTTGAAAAATTACAACATGAGTTTGATGCTTTTTATAGAGAAAAAAAGGTACTTTATTATACATGTTTAAAGCACTTTTTAAAAGTCAGCTATTGTGTTTTAAAACCTCAGTATTTCAAAGTTTTTGTGATAGCTATTTTAAAGTCTGATTAATCACTAAAGTGCTTGCAAAATAACTACGGCTATGTACTTCTGCCTGTCAGAGGCAACCATTTTTCTCTTCTCTCAATTAGCTATGTAAGAGGTACTTTATGCTGAGCAAGCATTTGTAGCCTGTACGTTGGCAGAATGGGCCAGAAATTTAAGTGTTATGACCTGTTTTAAGAACAAAGTGTCTTGAGTTTTTCTAAAAAAGAGACATTTTAGACAAAGGCACAGGAAAGAGAGATATTGAGGAAGTCCAGAAAAACTATTAGAAAGGAATAATAATATAAAAAAGATTAATGAATGCTAGTACTCTAAAGAGGGCACTGGGGACAAGATGGTGGATAAGAATAGTACCAAGAACACGAGGAGGTTGAAAAAATACCTGTGGGGGTGGAAGAAGCTTGAGCGATGACTCTTATTATACAAATATATTTCTATAGACAAATCATGAACTATATATTTAAAACAATTGAAATTGAAAGTTTTCTTCAAGTCATCAAATATATGCATTAAATGGATATTATATATTGTAAACAATGCTAATTTATGTTGATAGATAATGAATAAACATGATTTCAGTATTCTAGTTGTTCACAAGAGTGATACAATTTATTTGGTTATAAGAATTGCAATACACGATTATAAGGTATAATAAATATAATGACTGTGCCCAGGCAGGGTCCCAGGAGATCATAAAAGAGTATGGAGTACCTAACTTATGAGACAGTCAAGTAAAAATTTACAAAAACATTAAAATCATTGCTGAAATTTAAAAATAACTTAGTGTTCACAAAACATGTAAGGCAAGAAGGACAGATTACCTGGGAGAGTAATCTACCTACAACATCTGCTATACCCTCAGGAGTTGATCCTGGTCCAAATGACCCAGTTGGTACTATCTCCCTGTTTAATCTGACCACCTCATGTGCATCCATCTTGAACTTGACACCTCAATCAAACAGTATAATCTTCCTTAATTAAGGCATATCATTTTTTACATTGTCTTTACTTTTTAGACAATACTATCCTACGGTTTGATTTTATGCCCTACTAGAAATGTTTAGTACCTTCATAATAGACTAATTTTTATAGAAATTATTCATCATCACAGAATCCCCAAAAGAGAAAATATATTTTAAAATAAATCTTACTATATGGAATGAAAAATTACATTAAATAATTATATTTTAGAAACAAACTCTTCCATACCCATTTCCATCATTCTTGTTTTTCAGAACCTATGCTGATTTCTATCTCATCTGGTTTTAATTTCTAAATGATTGTAGCCACTAAAATTGGTTTAAAGAAAGGTCAGAGAATATTTCCACACAGGTATGAATTTAAATCATGTGATAACCATCTTTCAACAAAAAAACCCACTATAGATCCATGATGAGTCTGATTTATTTAAAAAATATATTAATTCCAATTTGCAAAGTGATTGTCAAAACCATATACATTTGGCCTATGATCTATTATAATTTTATATACATCATTTGCATTTTATTTACAAAATTGTGGTTATATACATTTTTGGGAAATACGTAAATTCTCCTTTTCTCCTCTCTGGCCTTTCCATATATGTGTGTAATTTTTCTATATAGCCCTATGAATCTACAAGAAATGTAGACTGGATAAGTAGTTAATGTATATATGTACATCACCTTTAAATTTTAAGGAGCATAAGTTCTTTTTACAGCATTATAATTATCTTCTAGGACAACTAGTACTCCACTATTCATTTTAAGGGGGAATACAAAAGAGATGATTTTTGAAATATAATTACTCTACTTGAATAAATCTGTTGAAAAAACATTTTTTCCCAAACCTAGGAAAACAGTTGTTTTTTCAGGTATTTTACTACTTTGAAAAGATGATAAAATTTAAAAATAAGAGTTTTATGTGTAGAATATATTTCTAAGTACCCCCTCCACACCCCCTCTCCCTCCTTCACTCCACAATGAAACCAAAATAGCAACTGGAAAAGACAGAGAAGCCAATATTATCTATTAAAAAAAAAAAGAAAGAAAAGCTATTATTATTATTTCCAGGGCTCATTTTATGTCACACAATTTTCTAAGGACTTTATATTAACACACATAAGCATTTCACAGAAGAGCAAACGGAGGCATAGACAGTAAATTAACTTGGTGTTTTAGAGTAGTGAACAGAAATCCTCTGGACTCAGGCAGTCCAGCTCCAGATCCCAAGTTCTCAATCATTATGCTTTCCCACCTCTTAGGTATAATTAGATCTACTTTTATGGAAGAAGTACATAAATAGTGCATGCTATTTTTTTTCTACAACTTCCAACTGTGAACCAGAAAATATCTATGTTCAGCACATAACAGCAGCATTACTGTAGCAAGTGCCCTTGGCAGCAACATTGTATTCCATCCTTGAAATGGTGTGAAAAGTTATTATGACCTAAACTGTTTGCGATATGGAGAAAGAATATATTATTTACATTGATAAATCTGAAAATAAAAATTAAAATGATGTAGGTTAGCATAGATGTTAAATACGGTTCTGACCCATGCTAAATAGTTCCTTTCTAATTACTGTAAATATTTATACATTTATCTCTCGGCTAATTTTGTCTTATTATTTTTCAAGCCCATAATCTTCAAGCATTTGTCTGAATAATTTACTTACGTCGAGGCAACTTTTGCCACTTTTACAAAGAAGCATCGTGTGTGTGATAGTGAATGGACACTATCGTGTTGTAGAAAGGCACACGGTTTGTAGAATGTAATTCTGCTCTATGTTAATTAGTTTATGACCTTGGGCAAATTACCTTACCTTTAGAAGCCTCAGTTTTTCATCAGTAAAAATGGGATTAACAACAATTATTTAAAAATTTTTTTCTCAGTAAGAGAATATATTTAAAACCTATCAGTCACAGTTTAACCAATTAAAATATCAATACCAAAATATATTTCTAAGAGCAATTCTACCATATATCAATCAATAATCATGGACTTAAAGAATTTCAGGGCCCAAGGCATAAGTAAAACTAGTAATTATCTTCATCTTTATACAATGATAATCGTTAGAATATTAAGTCAAAATCTTTTCTCTGATTTTCATCCATAGATTCAACTTCTGATGCCTGAGGCAAAAAAAAAAAAAAAAATCAAATCGTGTGTCTAATGATGTCTAACTTGCCTTCACTGTTAACATTTCAAATAGAAATGTTAAGACCTCAATATCTAAATTTTATTTTAATGGCTATAATGTTTCATTATATGCAAAAATAATGAAAACCTACAATATATGTACTTTACTCTATAAAAGCACATTGCACATATTATCATTGATATTCACTTCAAAAGAGTATCGTTGATGCCATTTTTGAGATCAAATCCCTCATTAATACATGGGTGAGAAAACTGACTGTTGGAGAGGAATCCCGGTTATTTGATCGATCGATCTGGGAATTGTCCCGTTTCTTTCAGTACACTGACAGTCGAATTGGAGCGTATACTATAGAAAAAAGCATGAATTTGCTAAAGAAATTTGGGCTAATCAATTTAAGAAAACCATTATCCTATCTTTTTAGAATGCAGAGATCTCTCTTGTAGGAATTGTAATTCTTTTTTCGCACTTATATTTTTTCATTTTCAATTACTGAGACAAAGCTGTTTACCTGTTGCTACTGTTAAGATCTTTTATTAGTCAGAGCTTTTCTTGTTTTAGGAGTGAAGGATTCGACTGTACAGGTTTAAGAGAATAGAGCACTTTAAAGTTCCTACAAGGTCAAGTTCATCTGGATCTAGGGGCTCATATAAAGTCACCAGGACTATAAGATGACTGTAATGAGGGTAGGTGATTTGTTTTGTCCTCCTTGGTGTATTGCTATATTCCAGTCATACAGGATATGAACTGGCACATCTTAGGTACTCAACAAATAAAAGTTGAATAAATAAATGTGATTAATGTTTTCTTAGCAAACTTTGCCAATATAATCTGAAGTTCTCTTTATTGGAAAGATATCTTTATTTGGCAACAATTCAGTGTATTGTAGTTATTTCATGGTATAATGAAGATAGTATGTTAATCATACTTTTAAATATTTTGCATGTGTACCATTAGGGAGAGAACACTCAGTGCTTCTACACACCGTATAAATTATACACAGAAGTAACTTAGGTAGGTAGTTGCAGGAAAACCAGATATGTTTGTAGTCAAAATTACTGATTCTTTTATTGAATCTTACAAACAGAGTTAGACTAGGAAGAAAATGGAAAGAACATCTGATACTCATTATTAGATATTCTAACAATTCTGGGAAATAACAATTATGATTCATGTTTTCTGTTAGCATCCTGAAAGTGGTCTTGACTGACATTGAAGTCATGAGGAGACATGTTTTGGTCAAGTCTGTTGCTTTTTCCTTTCAAAGCGAACTACATAATGAACCTGTGTAACTTCATTTCTTAATCAGATCAGCAGGATCACATTGAAAAAGTGTAACGTTGCTACAGATTCAGGTTTGCTTTAAGAAATGTCCTAATTAATTTTCTTCTTTAAAAGAATAAAGTAGATGATACTCATGTTTTTGTCGCTAAATTTAGTAAAATTGAGCAAAACCTTGAACGACATTATCTTCTGCCCTTGTATTGGATTTGGCACACATTTTTACTAATAAAGTCATCTTTTTTTAATAAAAAATAAACAAAGAAAACAAACAGTATGCTTCAAATAATAGAATTTTACAGGAAATATATTTTTTAAGTTATAAACTTAAAACTTAAAAATTGTTAAGTTGTTGTTTCTTTAGAAATAAAACAGGCAAGTTAAGGCTAGCCTTCAGACTAAATGACAGAGCAAGGTGTTTCTATTTCTTTGTTTACATTCTGTTTTTGTGTATCTCTTCCTCTATGTGTTATGCCTTTTTCTTCTATTACAATTGGCTGTTTCTGAATCAATCATTTGATGGTAAGCATTCACACATATTTGTTATTTTTGCATCAATATCACATTTTTCTAACAGCATGACATGTTTTTTTGTAATCCCACATCAATTGTGGAGGGTAAAGCAGAAAATGCAGAAGTACTATGGGTAGTGGTGGGTTTTCAAGAATTGTGCTGGTGTTCCTGAAATAATCATTTTCCAACTTGTACAAAATTTAGAGAAGAAAGTTTCAGAAAAAAATATTCATGACTACATATATCTTCATATAGACACATAAGTACACCTTCCTCTTAATCAGGAAATAATAGTAGTTTATAAACTTCTCACTAGCCTTTTTTTAATTATTAGGAAAACTCTTTAGGATTTTAGAAAGCTTAGGAAAACTTGAATGGAAAAGGAAGAAATCTGAACAATTCAACTAAGATCACAACAGCTGAAAGAGGATTAACATTGTTGTATACAAGGAACATATTATTTTAAATGAAAGAGAAGATTCTTAACAACATAGTCTAACTTCCTAAAGCTTTAACTTCCACAGTGTTTATTACTCTCTCATCAACTTTTTAACTTCTTTTAGGATTAATGCAATTGACTTCATCCTTCTGCACATGACCAACTTGACATGGTCATCCTTTCAATCTTCTACATGGTAATCTTTAGCACAAAGTAATGGATCTACTTGAGTATAAAAGTTGTAATTTCTAGTTTGTATGTATCTTAATTGTTACAGATGCCACACTTCTATATTATTATAGTTATATATTATTAACAACAACAAAATAATATTGTAAGAAATAAAATTAAAATTTTGCAAATGGATTCGGCTGCAGAAAGTTACTAAAACACTTTGTCATCTGAATGGACTCAATTAATTCTCTTTAATTTGTGTACACATCCAGGCTTATTTATAGGTAAGAACATGTTCATACTACACAAAACTCATATTTCAGCAAAAGGAAATCAGTGTGTGTCATTATCGATATAAAGAAATTACTAGCAAATGTCCTTGTAAAATATTTGTTTGCAGCATTTGTCAGTAAGCACCCACTTTGTATGGAGGATAAAAGCACTGTTTAAAGGAAAATGTTAAAAATAGATCCAGTCTTATGACTAGTTTTAAGTTAGTAAGTGAGCAAAGTTTTTTTCGATTCTTTCTCTTTCTTTCTTCTTTCTTTTATTTCCTTCTGTTTTAGTCTCTTGACCAAAATATTCTCTTTTATGAGGAAATACTTGCTAAATCAAATGCTTAGTGACTATCTGAACAGTCCATAGTCAAGATCCTGTGAAAATTCTTCTCCAGAAGACTGTCATTTAGATTACTAGTTCAGTACATTTACTTCATCAGGTGATCGTTTCACCGAGCCAGTGAGTAGATGAGGAGGTTAAGGAAGAGGAAATAAGAAGAGTAGAGGGATGGAGAATGGCTAAAAAATTTAGTGATTGTGTATACTGTATTAGATATATATAAGAATAATAGATCTCTTTCAGCTAATAACTTCAAATCCTCTTGATTCTACAGACTTTTTAAAACATAAACAATGGACAAGACACTGAACCACATATAAATATGTAGATGAACCAGCTTTTTCATTAAAAATAATTTATAGAATTATTAATAAATATAGTAAAATATAGTAATTATATAAATAGGTATAATGTAAAGATTTATGTTACAAATGCCTTTAAATATACAAATCAAGTCCAGTTAAAAACCCTTAATTATTTTATTTGATACTGTGTTCAAATAAGGATATTGATGTTAAGATACCAGAAATGACAATAAGAACTACACTTGCTCAGAGTATGAGAGGAATTTTAGCCAACGTTAAAGTTAATGTTCACCCTATTTCAGCATTCACTTAAACATGAGGCTTAATTAATTTCATATTATATCTTCGTAGATATTGGAGAATTTGGTCCTCGTTATGAACAAAATATTAACCTTGTTTTAAAATATTTTAATTCTTTTTTGGGTGCTACACTTTATTTACTGGTATAAAAAGTTATCAAATACCAATATGTTTTTACAGTGCAAATTAGTACCTTCTAATGAGGTTATTTTTTGGCAGATTATTTGCAATTCATACTGTAAATAAATGAATATATTTTTTTAAAAAAATATGGGATTCCTTGAGACCAAACACAGTACATGGAGTTAAGAGAAGGAAGGGAAGGAGGAGGAAAGTTTAAGGAGGAGGAGGTGGAGAAATAGGGAGAATCTTCCTTCTATGTAAAGAATCAAACGACTTCTTTTCCTGACAACATATAAGATAGCATTACAGAAGCAATTGCGTTTCATAGCTCTCTTTAGTGAGAGCTAGCCAAAGGCAACTGACTTGGGAAACTTGTGGGGAACAGCAAATGTCACAAAAGGTGGTAATGTGGACATTACAAGTCATGCAGGTTTCAAACAAAATAGTGCAGTGTCTAAATTTCAGACACAGTTTACATTTTTGACAGCTGAATAAATTGCAAAATGATCAATATACAGAATTTTTCTTTTGTTGCTCACTTTATAGACACATAAATTATTTTGTCTATTTAAAAAAATTTATTATACAATTTTGGAAAATAAAGAAAAGTACAATGAGGAAATCAAAGTCACACATAATCTCACTACCCAGATATAACTGCATATCAATTCATACTATTTTGGTTGCAAGTGATAGAAATATGATCTGAATCAAATAAACTCAGGAAAAAAATCAAAATTTTTTTTTAAAGATAATGTGGTGTTTTTCAGAAACAAAATAAAAAACTTTAGGATGTCAGGAATACATGGAACCAGATACTCAGATACAATCAGGCCTCTCGCTCGTCCTCATTTCTACACATGGCTTCAGGCTGTGTCTCTCCGTGTAACTGAACAACCTCTGCTCCTCTGATACTTGTGGCTGGAAACACCTAATTTTTTTTACTTTCAGCCACAGGAAAATGAATGATGTCATCAACTCCAACAATGCCAAGAAATGGGAATAGACTTAGATTTCAAATGCACACATTTGGAAGAGTCTGTGTCCAAGTCAGTGTCACATTGTGCTAATTTAAAAATGCTGACAGTGACCCTGTGGCTGGAGGAAGAGAGCTTAGCCAAGGTGCTAGGGGAAGAAAATTTCCCATGTCCACCACAAATGCTCTTAACAACTTGAAGTGCTATCTCTTATGTTATAAGAGGAAGTGATGTGATAATATAATGACAAAGACCTGTTTATTCTTCCTCCCAAACTTCCCAGTACATTAATGTTTTTTAATAAATTTATTTGAGTGACAATGGTTAATAAAATTATATAGGTTCCAAGGGCCAATACATTAATGTTTTGAGAAGATCAAGGACAAAGTTTTTTTCCATCAAAGACTCAACAACATAAAGAGAACTTATAAAAGGAGTTGAAAATAACACAGAACTGCCTTTCATTCGTAGAAGTAGTGACTGACTTAGAAACTTAAAAATGCTGCTCTTGGTATCCTCTTAGTGAATTATCTTTGTTTAGAATAGTCATATTTGGTGTACTGCTAGCAATTGAGAATGTTGATTGAGGTTGGGGAGCTGCTAATGGGGCAAACTTTAGATGGTTTGCTATCGCTTAAGACCTTGGACAGCATATGAGTACCTGGGGAACAGGTCGTTGGACTTCTAGGAAGTTGCGGGGAGGTTAAAGGGGAAATGTGAAGTTACCAAAGAGAGACATTATCTGTTTCACAGTTTTGTCTGAGATGACCCCAAGTTCATAAACCAAGCAGAAATATTTGAGCAAGTTGAGCACAAGGGGCAGAAAAATCTGGGCAGAATCAGAAACAGATGGTGTTGTGACATGATTCCTCAACCGGGGTTATCACCTGAGTTCAGCAGACCACTGGGCAAATATCCAAATCCCAGGCAGATTAGGCTGTCCTTGATAATTAAGGCTAATTAAGTTGTCCTTCCGTGTAACTCCAATGCTGGAACATTTAATATATAGTAGAGAAATCTTTTTTTTCTGAGAACTTTTATGTAATAAATATTTTTGATTACATAGTAGGTGAAAATTACAATATTTATCCTTAAGATTTGTTTTATCTCTATCTTAGGGCACATCTGAATTGGAAAAAAGTATAGAATTTCTTGATCTCTAAATATTATTAGAGATTTTAAATTCCAATGTACATACATACATACATACATAGATATCGATCATGATAAAATATTATTTTTCCTCATAATCTTTAGGGTTCAAGACTTTTTTTAAAAAGACTGTCAGAAATTTAGAACTTGGGAAATAAGGTACAGAGAATTATAAAGTCTTAAATTAAATGTAGTCTCATTTGCCCATAAAGAATACATACCATTTTTTGAAAAAATCAAATTCTTGTTTTATTTATTTCTGTGTTTTCTTCTTTATGTTTTTTGAAATTACTGTTGAAAGTCTGTATTCAGAATAATGGGGTTGTAGTTGAACGTTTTTTGCTTTTCCACTCATAGATGTTAATGCTCCTATCTTTTATTCATAGAATAAATTTTTTTAAGTTATTGTTTTTTATGTGAATTAAGTGCAGTTAAAAGATTTGCAACTCTGATTCTTATACACTGTGTTTCATCTTTCTGGGAAATAAAAAATCATTACAATATCTTTATGATCAGATGCATTTGAGATGAATTCCTCATTTTAGGAAGCACATGAATTTCTAGTTCATATATGTAGGGCATATAAAAGTGGACTATAAGAACACAGTCTGGATGTGCAGCATTCTCACTGTAAGAAAGGAAAGCTATTTATTTCAAGTATTTGCTTATTTTTTTGGTCTGAAAAAATAAAAATTGCTTGCATTATTTATTTAAATTATTTAGATCAATTATATTACTCATTAAATATGGATTGATGTTTGCTGGCAGAGTCAAGGATTGTGCAAGAAATATTAATGTGTTTATTTTTAAAATAACTATATAACTACCTTCTTTATTTTTGTCTCTCATCTTTTCCTTTCTCTGAATAACTGTCTGACACAAGGAACATTACAGTAACTCACAGAAAACCTTATAAAGACTCATGTATGGAGAGTAATTAGACATGCACAGGCTATAGTTTCACACACACAGATAATCATTAATATAGTAAGCATATATTTATGAATTTTTGATAAATTAGTTTGCTTTGCAAAAGATTAAATTTTATCAAACTTTTGATCTATCTTTTTTTTTTTTTGTAAAAGATTCATAATATTTCAGCTTTCTCTTAGGTCTGCATTCATCAACTATCACTCAGCTGCTACTTATGCCAGCCTTACTCTGAATCAAAATGTCTTCTGAAGTAATGCCTGACTATTGTACTTAATGTTAGTTCAGTATAATTTATCAGGTAACACCTGCTACCTGTAGGGCACACAATATCTCCTGTACATATTTTTAGGTGGTGCTCAGAAAACATGAGAGTGTACTTCTAAAGCTATTAATGAGCTTATGTTCACAAAAAAATCCTTATAACTGCTATGATAAATAATTTCTTATAACAAAACTTTTGGCAATGGCTACTTTCTGTTAACTAATTTATTTCTCAAAGATGATAAGAAAAATACTCTATCAATATTACATAGTTCTAGCACTTATGAATATTGAGTGAATGGACTATTTGTTAATGACTATAATAGTTTTAAAGATTTTAAGAAGAGAGAGAATTGATTCAGTTGTTTTAAAAGCAAAATATAATTATTTTAGAAGGTTAAGATCTATAATAAGGATAATAGAATTAAATGCATATTGATAATCTCATTTTGTTGTTTATGACTGCTTTGATCTTCCTGAAGAAGACAGATGAAAAAAATTATATCAGACTAAGTGCCTTCTTATTTAAATCTTTTACAGTAACTAGATACATAGGCGTGAGTGTGTGAATGCATGCATACGTGCACACACACACACACACACATACAGTCACTGATCCTACAGTTTATATAGATCCTATGGAATGACAGTCTAAATCTACATACAAAACCCACTTTGTTCATGATGCCATTTTTATGCACTATTATTGGACAAAGTTTAAAGATGCTGTGAAATATCCTATTCATTCTCCTCAAATTGAAGGATCAATAAAGATGAACCACTAGTCCACTGTCCGTCCATGAATCTCTGTTTGTTTGTCATGTTTGTTTGTTGCCTTTTAGATTTATATCTTAGGTATAAGTGATATCATGTAGTTTTCAATTTTTTCTGTCTGGCTTATTTCACTTAGCATGATTATTTCAAGATCCATCCATGTTGTCACAAAATGGCAATATTTCATCTCTTTTTATAGCTGAATATTATTCCATTGTATATATGTACCACAGCTTCTTTATCCAATCATCTATAGTAGGGCACTTCAGTTGCTTCCATGTCCTGGCCACCGTGAAGTATGTTGCTATGAACATCAGTGTGCGTATATCTTTTTGGATATATGTTTTCAAATTTTTGAGGTAAATATTCAGTAGAGGGATTGCTGGATTATATGGTTAGATAAATGCTCTGGTTTTTCTTCAGATTGTATACATTTTTCCCTTCTCACCTTCTGGAGAATTTTCCTTCCTACTTTCTATTTATGAATCCAGATAAAACTTTAGTAATAAATAATAACCTTTCTTCATAAGAACAGATTGTGCAAACATATGCAAAACATAAGTTTTACAAACACAAAGGCCAGATTTTCCCTCTTTACATGGAGGGATGGTTTACATATGAGGTGTATATTCTTCATTGTTCTCATTTGTAGTGAGCTATTACACAGGAAATAAGGATGTAATACAATATTGAGTAGTACTTCTGTGACTATGATCAAGTATGTGAAAAATTCCTAAGATCAGCTGGCCATGAAAATAATTCTTTCAAGTAAAGAACTGAAATTATTATCCAGATAATATAAGCATAATCTACGTGTCTTAGTTACATGTAAGTTTTTCCTGTATTCATTTGCTGTTTGAATTATTTGTAAGATTACAATTTTCTTATTTTACATGGACAGGATAAACCTAGTCTTCTTTTCATCCGATTTCATGAATTGTATTTTTCACTGAAACTTATGTTCTCTTTTTCACAATATATTTTTTGGAAAACTATACTTATGAAAATACAAAATTAGTAGTACTGTTAGGGACCAAGAGAGTAGACCAAATATTTGCTTGCTGTTTAGCAACTCTGTACATGTCCCAGGCTTTTCCTGAGCAGAGGCTTCCAAATATATATTATCACCAGAAATTTGTAGTCCAGTGATGTGGACAGATGGGCTAAATTGAAGCCATTAAATTCATTCAGTTTGAGCTCAGAGACAGATTAAAGCCAAAACTCTAAAGGTGAAAGTCAAATATATTAAATCAATATTTCGTGAAGCCTCATGCAAGATAGTTCTAAGCCATTAAAAATCTGTTAAAAATCGAAATATAAATAATTCACCAAACAAGAAAGTCTATAACATGTTCAATTTCAATATCTTTATCATCTGCACTCTCCAATAAGTCCTACTGCATTTTACTCATATAAACTTTAGTAAGATTTCATAAATTGCAAATGTTTTAGAATATAACAGTATGCTTAAGTTTTGCCCAGACTAAAACACTTTGGATATGAATAATTACTTAAAATTAGTAAATACTCTACTTGAAAGAACAATACTGTAGGAGTAAAATTTCTAATTACCAAGAGCTTCTTTCTAACTGAAGGGCCTAAAAAGGATTTCTGCCCTGATGGTCCACTTTCTTTCTAAATACACATCTTGGTATCTCTGTTATGGTAGAGAAGAATAGAAGAAGAAAAGCCTAAATTAAGATTTGGGTATTTCTCATATTGCTAAAAATAAATTCATAGCCATAAATGAAGAGTAAATAATAAAATAGAAAATGCTAACTGAATTGAAGGATTGTGTAACTCAAAGGGGCTAGAAATTTTTATCATTTTTGTCTAGTTGTGCATCCTATGCACACAGAACTGTTGCTAGAACATTGTGGAGAGTTAATAGATATTTGTCGAATGAGAAAAAAAATTACTCTAATGATATAGCCAATACATAAATAGATATGTTAGGTTCTTAAGTATTTTAATCAAATAACACTTGCGGTCTATTCCTACACATTTTTTTTTTTATTCTCTGATTTCAGAAACTACCATCCAAACTATTATCAGAAACTACCATCCAAACTATTATCAGAAACTACCATCCAAACTATTATCAGAAACTACATCACAAACCATATCACAATAATTTGACTGAAATAATCAACACTTTTCACATCTTAGAAAAGTAGGAGTATACCTATTACTTGAATTCTTGGTGGTACGTATTTTTTTAAGTGGAAAAAAACAGTATTTAGAGCGCCCACATTTTTATAAAGGATTTTCCCGTATCACTAGGACATTGACTTTTTTTGGGTATCTAAGTTAATTATTTAAACATCTTACAGGAGGCAAAAAAATTTAACAAAATAAAATGTATAAATTATTCTTGTTCTAAATCTCATACCTGAATCTGATCATATATCTAGATTCAATTAGTATTTTTAAAGAAAGTATAAAACAAAAGAATAAGAACAGTATGGGGATATGTTAAAATAAAAAGACTAGAATATACTGTGGGAAAGTGATTCACATTCATCAACAAATACATTGTGATAAAAAGAAGAAAGAGATAGAAGAAGAACTTACAGATTTAGACATATCAACCGATCTCAATGGGGTCGAAGATAAAATTTAATGTGTTAAAATTGTCGATGTATGTTTCCTGTGCACTAAAACCTCTTAAAAACCGAACAGTAGGGTCTGAAACTTCTAAAGGTAGTTTGGAATTTATCATCCTTGAAATATCTTACTAATTTGAAATATTTATGTTTTTACTCTTAAAGATCTTCAAATATACTGGCATTTAGGTATTGTAGGTTATATGGTAATATAGATCTCAAGGGTCTTTGTAGTTTATGGTTCAGGTTTGAAAAAGATATAAATCCAAAATTTTATCAATATTTCACTTATCTAGGCAAACAAATGAAATACATATTTCAAGTATGGCTGAATTTAAATCTAACTGACTAAATAAAACCTTTAACATAATTTTGCTAACAAGTAAACATTACTTTTTTTTCTTTTCTTTTCACATTGCAACCATGGAAAATTATTATATCTTATGAATGAAAGGCAACTGACAGGTAGGGTGCCTTTGTTAGCTATAAACTACAATGAATCAGATGCCATCTGTCATATTCATCAAAACATTACAGCACTTTGATGATGTTTGATTTATTTATTTTTCGGTGAGCTTCTAGATAAGAATAAATTTTCACTTAATATGTAAAATGAATAAAAAGAGAACATACTACATAATTTATTAATGGTATTCATTTTCATTATATTTAAACTTCAGTTTCTATTTTCCTTTAACATTGTAATAATAATAATTGTTTTAGTTTTCATGATTAAAATAGCCCTGTATGAGAAAATACTTAATAGAAAATTATGACTTTAAAAAATTAAATAGTAACTCAATTACTATATTGCTCAAGGCTCATAAATACCAATTTAAGTTGAGATTTACTTGTAAATATGAACATAATACTTAATATGCATTCTACAGTGCTTTGAAGGCACATTAGCATGCATTTCTAGAGTTAAAAGTAACTAAAATAATATATTGAACAGAAACAAAGAATAACACACTTGAAATTCAGCATCTTAAACTTTCAAACTCACCTACAATTACAGAGTCTACCTGATTCTCAATTTACCAGAATTGATGGAATTTGGGATATGTTTTTTAGTATTGCAACTTTAATTTCCTTTTGGTCTTTGATATTTTGCAAGCTGACCATTGCATAGCAAAGTTATTAAATTAAAAAAATGCACATTTAAAGTCTGAGGAATTTTCGGATTGCAAATATGAGTACAAAAATTATGTGAAAGAAACCCAAGGCCACATGAAGATTCTAACTAGGCTTTCGTTGTGCTTTTAACTTTATTTCTAAGCTGTTATCTTGAATTACGCTCATTTTGCATTTTTTAAATTGCTATGTCAAAAATTAGTATAGAAAATAAAGCATTTGTTGTTGCTATTAGAACATAAAATTTCAAACCATGTCAATTTTAAAAGAAAATGTACTTAATTATGATAGTGATATACTGAAGACTAACAAAAGAAGTGCACTGATAATTAGAATAGAAAATGTATTTATTAATAACTAGTACTTTCTTCAGATTTATCAACATAATCAGTCATAATAATTAAAATTCTGATTTGAAAGGTTTTTAAAAAGCTTTTTTTGAAGGATTTCCACAGAATTATAGATACTTGAAATAGAAAAGACCATGAAATTCATCTAAAGAGTGCTGTCAAATAGAAATGTACTATGAATCACAAAGGTGATTCACATATGTCATTAAATATTTTCTGTAGCTACATATAAAAGGTAAAGAGAATTTGTGTGATCAATTTTAATAATATACTTTATTGAACCCAACATATTCAAAATATTTTTATTTCAACTGATAATTTTAATTTATATCAAGTACTAATGAGATATTTTTTGCTAAGTCTTTGAAAATTATCATGTGTTTTACATTTATAGGATATCCCGATTTGGAATACACATCTCAGTCTCAAGTACTCAGTAGCCTGCCGTGTTCGATGGCATAGATCTTCAGCACTCCACTATCTTGATCTTCATGTGTGAGAATATTTTGAAGGGAGTTGATGTGGAAGAAAGCTATAAATGTATTGTATTTAGATAGGCACTGGACTCCACAAAGGCAACAGAGCTGCTGCATGTAAGCTGAAACCCTGGAGCCTCCAGCAGCTGAGTCCCAAGTCTCCTGTTAACTAGTTGTACAACCTTGGCATGTTATCGCTACTCCTACTTACTCAGTTTCATCATCAGTAAAGTGTAAATACCTCTAATAATTGCACAGAGTAGTTATTCTGTGTTTGTAAAGTTCTTAGCACAGGTTCTGGTACATTAGGAGAATTATTGTAAGTATTCCTGTTTTACTTAACTTGCTCTCTTCATGGAATTCATTTAACACCTATAATTCACTTTCTACTGTTACGAATCAGTTTGGAATAATTGCTGATTGTAGAATGCATTTCAGCATAGTGAGAGTTGGATCAGTATGTTATTGTTAAGTACTATGTGTGCATGTTCTTTTGAACATATTTGTAAGGCTAAGTAACTCAACTTCTCAGAACAGGCTATTAAAATATAAAACAACCTGTTAAAATTTGAGGTATTTCTCTAGTTTCACTATTTTTCCTAGTACCAAATTAGCCAGTTCTCTTTTTTTCATAGAATTTAATCCAACTTTCTGGATATTTTCATGTAACTTTTTAGTTAACACTGGACCAAGTTCTTTTTTTTTTTTTTAATCTCTACTTATAATGCTACTTGCTCCCCTCAGTCATTTTGAGTTTTTCTCTGAACTCCTTCCAATCTGTCTACATTTCTCTGCTACTGAGGCAGCCCAAACTGAATGACACTTTGATGCAGTTCATCAGAATTACATAAGGAGTGCTATCATCCAAGTATCCCAGGATGACATATTTCTTTGCGTACAGATCAAAGTAACAGTGAACTTTTATGCATTTTATTGAAGCATCAACCATATCTTTTCAGTGGATGACTAAGTTACTCTTAGAAGGGAAGTGTCAAAATTTATAAGACTCAGAGGTTCTGAAAGAAATTAAATATATTGAAATACATAATATAAAGCTATTTTAATGATTACACTAGTAATTGTACTCATTAAGTTCAAGCTAAATAATATTTCATGCTTATAATTCAGACTTTAGGTAAGAGTTAATATATTCTCTACTTAACTAATTTCTTTTATCAAGATTATACTTGTAGAGGGAGATTTGCTTTTTTCAACAAAAATAAACATGTAAGCTAGTTATCTAATTACAATTTCTAAGGACTACATCAGTTATATGATGATTCTTTACTAATTATAGTTTAAAAATTTTCACTATATTCCAAACTAAAATGTATTTCTACTGTGCTAAAATGGATGTTATTATTATTTCTTATAGAAAAAAGGAATTAATAAACCATGGCTATTAAAATACTACTATTAGGTGAAGGGTTAAGTACAAATTTATAGTAGTTGATAGTTGGGCATGGGGAGCAAGGCAGAGGGAATGCAGTTAGCATTAATGTGATGGTTAAGTAGAGGGCCGGGGGAGGGAGAGAGCAATTGGGGGGATCGTTCTATGAACATTATAGATGTATAACCAATGTACTGTATACTTGAACCTAATTTAAATAAATAAATTTATAAAAAAATTAAAATTTGACAGAAAAAAATACTACTATTATAAAGGAGGGCCATCAGATTTTTTTATTCTTATATATTTTCTCTGAACCTAAGAGTAGTGATGACTTCTAATTTTTAAGATTATTAGTAACTATTTTGTATTTCCCCACAGTAGGTGTATTCTAGTCTTTTTTTCTTAATTCTATTTAAAACTAATACATGGGACTATAGATGGTTATAGTTCTATATTTTCAGAGAAAATGGTTTCCTAAATGAACTTACTGAGTAGATAATTTTGCCATTTGTCTTTACTTCCTTTAAACATTTTTTAATGATTTTTCCTTAATATTTTATACTTCTTTATCTAAATGATGAAGTAAATGCATATACTTTTTTTCTCGAGTAGTCATGCTAATTTTCCAAAAATATATTGGAACATATAGTTAATCTTAATATATACTCCACAAAGAAATGTTTTTGGAAAATATTTCCTCAAAGTGGTATATTATATTGTATTGATGGTAGTTCTTTTTCTTCTTTTTAACAAATATATGTTTAAAGAACTATATTATAGGCACAGTTTCATATCAGCATTGTATAGTCTTAGAGGCAACTATGGATTCCAATCAAATTGAGTAAAATTTGAATTAAATTAAAAATTACACTGATGAATTTAGAGCACATCTATGGTATTTTTTTTCTTTGATCTGATTACTGAATGGTTTATTTCTTACAATAGCCTTCTGGGTCTTGTCTGAGAGTTCAATTATTTGTGAAGAGAGGCTGTCTCTTAACCAAAAAATGTCTCTTCATTGAATTTACTTGATGTTTACTTCTGCCACCTACATGGGTTTAACTAAAAAGACAAAATATTCACAAGCAAGACTTGACTGCTTGGTGCCATTTAATCAAAACCTATGTACTCTTAATTAAGGTTTAACATAGAATACCTGAGCTTCATTTCATGTTTGCATTTACCCTTCAAATGTTAAGCCCATGGAGGAAAATAGCAATGTTTTATTCATCTTTCTACATTTGATACGTAGTATAAAGTCCTTCTATCAGTATTTGCTTGATAGTTTAAGAATTTTTAAAAAAATTAGTGATCCATGGAATTTAGAAATATGGGCATTACACTTGAGTCAAAATAAGTGCTTTTAAAAGTGGGCTAACTATCTAAGAATTTAGTCATTGTTTTAGAAAAAATATCGTAGTTGTTTTCTAGTGAAAACCTGTCTAGAAATTAATTTACAGTGAATTATGCTATTGCCATTTTATACTACTGTAGTAATTTGGAGAATTTGAAAATAAATGGCACTACAGAAAGCTATTATTCCTTCCTTCTTTGTAGATAGAAAGCTACCACTAGTACTTTTTGCTGATTAGATGTTCGTTTGCTTCAGGAGGAAATAAATTACAATTTTTATTTATCCCTGAGACTAGCTATAACAGCTCTTTCTTTATTAACCGCATGGTCAGACAAAATATAAAAGAACATTTTGGTTCAGGTATATTTAGTATTGCTCGCATTATGTGGTAATGAATTTTGAGATTATGTTTGAAATAGTAACTGAAAGCAAAACTAACTTTAAAAATACAGCATTTGCAAATTATCAACCAGGGCTGTTAGGAAGTCTGTGTATTCACAGATTTCTCTGAATACATACTACATGGCTTTGCCCTTATAGGGATATCCACGGAGTTTCTTCATGAACTCATCCCCACATCCATTTTTCTTTGCAAGAAAATGAACTTCATTGTTATTGAAAAACTTACTGCTGTTTTTCTGTGGAAATTTAGCATCTCATGTTCTTTGAAGTTAATATTAGGTAGCACTTCTGAGTGTGAGGAGGATATGGGAAAACTTGTATTATCAAAAGTCAGTATTTAAAAAAACAATTTAAAATGTATTTTGAATTAAATGGTTTTTACACACATATACAAGTACATGCATACATAAACATTAATACACTTATGATACACTGCTGACAAACAGATGATGTTAGTGATATTGTAGGTAACTCAAACCCTAGTAAATTACTTGCCACTACCTTTAGGCCCTGGCACCCTAAAAAACAAAATGTGATTAGCTACCACTGTTCTTTGAACACATAACCAGTACACCTACAATGATTACCTTTCCATGTACCTTTCTTACTCAAGCAGTTTATGGTTTTCAATTATTGATCTTAAAAGAGTAAAAATATACCCTATTAAACAATTAAACATTGGAATTAATAAGACTTTTGCATTTTCAGTTCTATTTTATTCTATGTTTTCTTAACCATTTGATTATAATATTTATAATAATTTTGGTATCATGACATTATAACCTCAGACAGATAGAATGGGTTTTTTCTTCTAAATCCACCCCCTGCATCCTTCTACAATAAATTGTGATCGGTAACAAATGGCTAAAACTTCCATTTGTTCTGATGTTTCTCCAAATGGTCTTTAAGTCTGAAATATGTTGCAACTTCCCTTTCTCTATAAACACATTTCTGTTATCTCATAAGGCTATCATGAAGTTTAACTGATAATGAATATACTACCTAGTGCAATGCATGACATTAGTAAATACTAGCTATTGTTACTGTTGTTATTATTAATTGTTATTATTATTATTTACCTCAGTCAGACTGTGCCACTTAGTGCCAGCAGATCAGCAGTAAATCTCTAACCCTCTTATCTCTAAACATGTTAAATAGTTTTAAATCAATTGTTGCATTCTTTTCATGTATTCTTTGTCTTCTTCGCTTCAAAACTTTTAGTGCATTTTTACAGAAGTAAAACTTAAATAGTAGTAACTTTTATTATACTAACATTATCGATAGCTCTGCGGCTTAATTGTACATAAAAGAGTTCAGGCAGACCAGTTCTTGTACAGAAACATGTAATTAATATCTTCAAGAATATTAGAATTGCGTAAGTGGCAAAGTCCACATAGTTAAGGTACAACCTTTTATCCAATTCAGAGAATTGAGACACCTTATAAACATGTTTGCATTGTATAACCTATCGATCATACAGTTCTATGAAAATCAAAGGTGAAAAAAATCTGACTTCTTGAGAATAATCTCCAAACATCTCTAATACATCTTATTTTCAAAAGAATTTTCATTTAATTGAACCCTTATTTTAGGTGCAGATATTTTGAGTTAAATGTTGAACTTCTGAATAGAAAATGGCTTTAAAGAAAAATGTCCAAACCATCTTCTTAAAAGACTGAATACAATTGTGATTTGATATTTGTACATTGTGGCAAGAGAAGCCTAAAGGTTTATAATTACTTAAATTCTATGTATTATTGGACAGCACACTGTCACACTGTTAGAAGTGATATTTTCTTAGTATGATAATTAAGGGATTTCGATTTTGTAAGATAAAACAATTGCATTACTGCCACATTCCATTAAAATCTGTCAATTTTAAGTGTGTCAGATTTGAGAATTTTGTCTTGTTCCTAATGGATATAGTATTTATGATTCCTTATAATTAAAATATTGCTTTTGGCAATATTTGCCAAGGAGAGAGTGTGGGTGGGCAGAACCGAAATAAAAGTTAATAGGAAGGCACCTAATACAATGTTAAAATAAGTAGATAATAAAAATAGTTTTCATTTTATATGGTTTTATAATGTTTAATGTCTTTTCAAAAATTTGATCAATTATTTTTACAACAAATCATTGTGGAACGATTATATTTGTTAGACATGGGGCCATTAAAATGAACATGATAAGCTCTCTTTTAAAAAAAATGCTATGAACAGATTGAGACTACAAATAAACATGTGATTTTAATATATTTCCTAATGCAGTGTCTAACACATAAGGAATAATGAATGCTTCTATGTTAAAGAATGAGTGAATAATGAGCATGGTGCTACTGAATAAAGTACTACTCTTGATCTACAACTGTTACTACTAGTACTATTATTCCTAATAAAGTTATCTCGTAAGGCTAACAGTTGGCATTATTGAAGGATTAATAGCCACAGGGTGCTGTGCTGCTTCATTTATTTTCTATAGCAGCCCTATAAGGTAGAGAGAGGACCAGTTACATAATTTTCAAGTCTCAACGCAATATAAAAATGTGAAGCCCTTTATCCAAAAATTCTTATTAATTTCAGAATGGCAAAAGCTGAACATTAAATCAAAATCCTCTAGAGCAGGGCCCTGTGTAACTGCTTAGGTCACATGCACATAAAGCCATAGGAGCTATAATTATCCCCATTTATAGCTCAGTAAATATACATTTATTAAGAATACTTGCTCACATATTTTTTACATTTCGGAGACCATTGTTTTATGAGATGCTCTGGTTATAGAGTATAGAACAATTTAAAATGGGCAAGATGGACTTCAAAGACCGGTTCAGGGGGATTTACATTCATCCAGGTTGGTGATTATCTAATTAGTTCTTATAAGAACTTGGATTTAGAAGGTCAATATCTAAGCTCTAGTGTATTGCTTTTCAACAATGAAGTTATAAAACCTCATACCTACTTCTCAATGCCATTCCAGAACTTTTGATTTACACCATACTAAGCCTGAGAATTTTAGTTGCCTTGATCTGTCTGGGAGAGTTATCATAGAAAGCATCAAAAAATGTTCTCGGTAGTATCATGTTTGAATACTGCTCAGAGCTTGAAATCTACCATTATCATCCGGCTTTTGATATTGAGACTTCATCTTGAGATGACTTTTACGTGTCAGCTAGTTAGTTCAATCATATCCCTTATCTAGGACACCAGTCAGATTGAAAGCCTCCTAAGTGTCCACATCCATACCATCACTGTCATACTGCTTTGCGTTACGTTTTCCCACTCAAGGTCATTTCTCTCATTGCCGAACTCTTTCATACCACTTTATATTTTATTTTCTTGAAGCTTTCTTCCATTTAAAATACATCACCTTGATTTTCGGCTAAACATGAGAGATTATGTCAACTTCCTACGTACAAGCAAAACAAACAAAATTACTAAAATGACTGAACTAGATTTCAAAATACTATAAATTCACAAGGATGAATAAGAGAGGAGGCCATTGAAGGTAAGACATATTAAACCATAAAAGTCAATACATTATGAAAAGAGGAAAACTGAGAGATAATTGGTAACTGATGTAATGGAGCAAATTAAACTGAAACCCAGGTGTTGGCAGGGAGGATGCCCACAAGGACCGATCCGTCCATCACTCAGAACCTGCACATGTGCACAGGATGGAGACACAAAGAACTTCAGTGTGTAGGAGTGAGGAGAGGTGCCGAAAAAGAAAGGATCTGTTGAAAACCAACTCTGCCTCAGTCCATCATGCAGAAAGGAGACTTTTATGCTCTTGAGACATTAAATCTGAGAGACTGTGTCGAGGCCCTCAGAACCCACAGAAAGCATCATAGTGTGAGTGCACTACGAGTGAAGAGATTAAGTCAAACTCTATATATTAAAGATGTGGGCAGACTTTTGCCACACATTCAGCTCCCAGGACACTAGTATATGTAGGCTTCTATCCTCAGGCAGGAGAAGGCTGGTTTCTTCTCTACAGACTGTGACAAGCCAAGAGGAAGACCGATAAGCATTGATATTTGGAGGCCTCCACCCAGTCATTTTACACTGAATCTTATTCACTCACAACGCCCATGCAGGCTCACAGAGCTTCCAGGTAGCTTACACGTGCCTCGTAGTATATTTTGAAAGTACAGCCAAGAATTGTGTCATATCTGAGGAAATCTACACCCAACAAAAATGAACATGAAAGGAATAGAGATAATACAGAGAACCTAAGAGATCTCTATTTAATTCTAAAAACAAGAGTAATGATAAAGAAACCATCGAGAATGAGAAAGTATGTTTTTGAAATTAGTTAGCTAAAATGTAAGTTGTATAAATATAAACAGTGGAAGAGACATTTTGGGACATCTCTGAGAAAGCAAAATGAAAATGATGATGAGATCAAAATAATAAAGAGGTTATAAGAAAACTTGAGGGTTGATACTGGGAATCTAAAAATCCTCTAATAAGAGTTCCAGGGAAATTGAGAGCCCACTGCAAAGGAAATTACAAGAGAAATGATTCAAAAAATTTTGTAGAATTGAGGGACATGGAGTGGCTAGTTTAAGAGTGCACTGAGTACCTGAACAAAGAATTTCGAAATTTTTATATTTAGATATAATTGCCACAAAAATTTGAAACATCTGAGAAAAATTAATAATCTCTAAGGCTGAGACAGATAGAGGGCAGGGAGGAGAGGGAGAGAGAGAGAGAGAGAGAAAGAGTCTGTGAGGTAATTATGTTAAGGGAATTATGTTAAATAATGATGTTAATTTATCAAAGCAACTCTGAAAGTTGGAACATAAAGAAAACCTTTCAAAATTTAAAGGACATTTATTTCCAACATAATAGTTTTCAAACTTCTAATATTATTCATCAAGTATGAAGATAGAATCAAACATTTCCATAAATGCAAGCTCTTGAAAATGTTGCCTCTTAATGCTTTTTTTGTTTATATGCATTGGACTTATATAGAATTTATTTACATTTATATTTATACAAATCTTTGATTTATGTGTGTATTTATTTATTACTTGCTATTATTTTTTAAATTTTACTTTGTTTTAAGTATACAGTATATCAGTTAGACATTTATGTCGTTTATAAAACGATCCCCCCGATTGCTCTTTCCTCTAGCTCTCCACCTAGCCATTACAGTCATGCTAACTGCATTCCCTATGCTGCACTCTCAAAAAACTACTAGAGTTATGCTGCACTAAAAACAAACAAAAAGCACACACACACAAATAAAAAAAAATATATATATAAAGCAAGAAGAAACAGTATGTTTCTAGAAATGGTAGAAAATCTCCAGTATAATGGATCTGAACATCAATCGGCTCATCTTGGAATGGGGCTCAGGAGGGAGTAGGTCTCCCTGTTACCACCACACCAAAAATCAGATGAAATCTGTTACCTCGGGGGTCAGCCTTATGTGTCTAACAAGGGTTTTATAATTTCTTTGAAGAAATTTGATGAAAAACAGCAACTAGAAAGTGAAATAATCAAAACAATAGCAAACGTGTTCAGAAGACAAATGTTGAACGATGAAGATGATGCCACCTGTGATGCTTGCCTGCCTTACACCTTTGGTCCTTGTCCTCACCATCAGCACTGCTTTGCTCATCTCTTTTCTCTTTGATTGTATTTGTCTTGTAAATAGTTTTCCTACTTTAGTATTGCTTGCCTATCATATTCTCCAGATTGCAGTTAGAATGATCTCTAAAAATAAAATTAAATAAACTGGTTGTTACTCAGAGAGGAAATGGTTTCGTGTAACATATGTTAATCATCAAACGCGAAAGTTTAGCTTAAATAAAGGGGTGGCTTGGAGTGCGTTTGGAGATAAGGCGATGAAACCTTAAATGACTCTTTAATGTATTTTCACTTTATTCTATGAGAAATGGGCTCATTAAATCAGGTGTTAGAATAATGAAGGTGTGGGAAGGCAGATCTCAGGGAGGCTAAATGGTTTGCAATGTGACACATTTTATTTACGGATATCGGTTTAGTAACTCTTAGAATAATTTAGTAGTAAAATAAGTGTTTTGGTTAATGAGACTAGTGGAAATACTAAACATAGGAAAATGAAGCATTTGAGAATGAAAGAGAAACTTATGGATATTGTGATAGATTGAATATGTGATATGATGGAGAAGGGACGAGTTATTCTCCTGTGAGGTGTAAATTAAGAAAAAGTTTTTCTTCTATGAAAAACAGTGTTCTACTTCCAAGAAGAAGAAAAGTACAAAACTGTACATGTGCCAGTGTCCAATTCAACTTTTGTTAGCTTCCATGTACTGGCGGCATCACCAGATCTTACTGAGTTAATAGGAGACGAAAATGTAAATATAACACCATCTATGAACGTACTATTTGTTTATTCACTCATTTATTCACTCACTGAGTAATTAATTAGAGACTTTGATAAGAGAATGGGAGGATTATTTGAAAAAATCAAAAGAAATAAGAGTTACACAAAGTTATGGAAGGATACACCAAACGAACAATAAAAACTTGCAAGTAGGGTTCGTTAGGAGCTAGTAATAACTTATAGCTAGGAATTGATTATACTTATGGTCAGATTTATCTAAGGAAATTGTTGCAGTTTTGTTACATTATATTTAGATTTTGCTTTCTTTTCAGCTCATACTGTAGTCTGAGTTCCTATCTATTTGTGTATTACAGGGTCTCCGTAGGAGTTGTTACTTCCTCAAGTGTGGGAACTAACTTCCTGCAATGACTGTCTTGATGCTGCATGTACTTCTTCTCATATACAATAGAGTATATAATTAACAAATCCCTATGGTAGTTTGTTTTCCATCAATGTGATTGTTCAAATGCCTGTTTGTAGTTACTAAAAAATCTTACTCCTCTAAGTGGATTTTTATTTCCATTCTCTCTGAGAACTCTAATTTCTGCTTCTATATTTTGCTCCTGTGCTTCAGTGTGGGTTTAAAGAGTGACTTCCTTTTGATCCAACTTAGAAGTAATTCTCCTATCACAGAGAAACCAATGATGACATTGTGGTTTCTAAAGAAACCATTTGTTATTGTTATCATTTTTCAGTTGATATCTTAAAGGCCACCGTAGTTCTATCGACTCTCCCTGAATAACTGAGTAAGAGTTCTTCCTACCTTCTAAATAGACTTATTTGATTACTGATTATGCTTCTCCACACGAATGTCTTTTAGACTGCTTTTCGATGCTACCTTCATGAATTTACCGTTCCTCAAAAACCTAATCAGTACTTTCCCTCTCCTTTCCTCGCTTGCCTCCTAAAAATCTTTGTGAAAACTTCGGCCTAGGTAGAAAGAGTTCAACTGTTCATATTAACTTATGTTAATCTTTAGAGAAGAAGGTTTTGTTTGTTTTTGGTAATTGAAATGTATTTTCAGCTATTTTCATTATGATTTGTAATATGTTAATGTTTTCTAAGAATTGTACAATATACCTAAGGACTCGTGACAATTTTTTATATTCTCTTCTTTGTGTTTTCAACTGTAAAATTTACACTTTCAATGACAATTTGAGACACTCATTTTCTTATTAGCACAGACATTTACCGTTAATATTATTATTTTACTGATATACTATTTAAAATGTAGCTTCTTTCTAAACTACAGAAAATTAATACTACCTTTTTTTGGTTTCTCTTTGGTTTATTTTTTCCTTTGCTCAAGTTTTTTTTGGCATATTGCTTAGATTTTCTTAATCTTAACCATGCAGTCTACTGTGTGGTGGTCAAATAACTGAGAAACTAAATTTTCTTTGTTATTTTTTTACCCATCTTTAGGCCCAAAGGCAGAAACTCACCCAGAGGGAGATTCAGGGTAGGCTTTGAGCTAAAGTAGGAAAGGCTAAATCACCCCTCTGGGTTAGGATATGCCTCTGGACAATATCTTTTCTTGGCGTCTTTAGCTCTCAGTGATGCTGTAAGGAAGAGGTTCTCCCAAGACACAGTAAAAACACTCTGAGAGAATCAATTCTATCATCCTGATTGACACAGTAAGCCAGCGTATCCCAGTAGTCTGCAGTGTTATGATTTAGATCTCGACAAACAATCAACAGAGACTTTTTTGTTTGTTTTTTCAGGTTTATACTTTTCGTCCTCCATTCTGGTGCAATTGTAACAAAATGTGCTAAACTCTACACTGAATTTTCGAGGTTATGAATTTTAATTCTTCTGTCACCAACTTGCAGTGGAACCTCAGGCAGGTGACATACCTCAGTTCACCGCTTTGTGCAATAATTGGCTGAAATAACAAATTGTGCAAAGCAACTAACTATCCTAAGCTGAAAAATTGCATTAACACAGTCATTTCTATAAGAAAAGTAAAAATTAATGTTATAGAATCGCACTACATATTATAACATAAAAAATTATCTTTTAGCAGAATTTGCCAATTTCCACATTTGACTGAAATAATCTAAACAGAATAGCAAATGTATAAAGAAAGTGTGAGATTGGGGTATCAGTAAGGAAATTCTCTTTGCCAATAAGAAATGAGTATGGATTACTTGGAGATGAAAAAGTGGGAAATAAAGAAAAAGTTCCAAGTTTCATGAATGCAATTCATCCTCGGTTATGTGCTAAATATTTCACATACCCTATTTATTCAGTCTTCAAAAATACAATATGCAAATATGTGATGGATACAAATTTTAGAGTGGACCAACACAGCTCAGCCCAGGCTAAAGCTTGTTAAAAAAGGAGAAAAGCACAACAGTTTTTAAGAAATGATTCTTATGTGTACATAAATCAGGTTTTCTTTTTTTTTCTTTTCTTTTCTTTTCTTTTTTTTTTTTTCTTTTGGACCTGAATATGACAAAGGGAAAAACTCAAGTGACAAATTGCTGAGTAATTCATTAGGAGCTGTAAAGGTAGATGAATTCACCATGACTTTAGATCAAAAGCTGTAATAGTTATTGTAACTATGAGGAGACAATTAACATTTTGATGAGAGTTCGTTAAAGTGGTAAAAAGTATCTTAAAAATGAGACTACTAGCAAATTGGGATCATTTAATTTATCTAACATGTTAAACTTTCTGTTGCAGGAAAAACTTACATATGTGTGTAATTTGGCCTAGATTCTTGAAAATATTTTTTTTCTTTTGCTAGTCAGGAGAAAACGGCTAATTTGAAACATCTGAAAGAGGTAAAGTTTTAGTCTTTACGAATTGCCTAATCTTCAACAACACCTTCAAATTATATGCCTTAAAGTATGGGAGTTTCATCTCGGGGCCCCCAGTTTGTCTCTATAAGTCAAAATTAAATGTACTCTTGACAAACATGGCATTTGAAGAGCTATTTACATGGCCACACATGTTAAAATTAGTTTGAGCTCCCTGGACAGTAGGTTTAGGTTAATGTGTAGTCAAGTATGAATGCTAACTATACAATTTAAATCTGTAGACGATATTACCAAAACATTTGCCTTTTTTGTCTAAAGAAATATACATTTGGGATCTGCAGAGTGACTTCAACAAGATGGCTAAGTGGGAGACCCCAGCATCTATCCCTGCAAAAAGATCAGTGACCCATGGACAAAAATGGTTCCGGAAAAACCCTGGAGTCCATATAGGAAACTTGAGCAACGCAGTGGAACGAAACAAATTTGAGAATAACCGCACTGGGGGGAGGAAGAACAGTTTCATTGCGCCTGCATCATCCCATTCCCTAAGCCAGATCTGCTCAGCACTGAGAGGAGACTTCTCAGTTAGAAAGAGTTCCTCTCACAGAGTAAAAGGGTAATGTGAAGCTTCTTCAGCCATTTGGGCCACTGCACCAAGGTCCTGCTTCAGTTACGCCCCATCCAGAGACCAGCAAAGCTTATAGAGGCAGCTAGAAACAAGGAAGAAAAGCTGGGGCTATCAGTATCAGCCATGCTGCTAGAGCAACTGCAGTACACAGTGACCTGCTCGGCCAAGGACCCCAACTGCCCTGGACTCCTTGCAGATTTCACAAGCTTTTGCCTCACAGGGGCTTTAAATGACTCAAGTTTCCCCAAATCCACAGGTTATAGACATCCATAAATATTGCTAACATGAATGGACTCTATAGTATGTTATTCTCTTCAATTTCTATTGATTAACTTAAAAAAAAAAAAAACAACAATTAGCATACACACAGAAGCAATGACAATATGGGGAAAAAAAAACTAAACATTTTTTAATATTAATAAAATACACAGAAGCTAGATTATTTTCGTATTACTGTAATAATATAAAAGATAGGTTTTGTAAGAAATCACTTCACCGTTTCATACACACCAAAAAAACCAGTAAGTTTTACAAAAATGCATGTACACCTTAGGCTCATTTAATTTAATTTGTATAGCAGGCATAACATAGCAAGCAGCAAAGTCCAAATAAAGTAGGACTTTATTGCAAACAGACAATTTTATAAGTAGCTGTTAAAGAGTGGGGATGCTTTAGGGGGAAAAAAGAAATTGAAAAAAGTATATTAAAATAGATTGGCATCTCAAAGCATCACTATACACAGATTACTAAAAATAGTGAATATATCGATTGATCCTTTATTTACAAAGAGACTTTTACACATTTCACATTTATTCTTTACCACTCCATGAGTTTGATATCTCTAACCCCATATTAGAGAGGAAAGTATTGAACTAGAGAAGTTACGAGTGTTTTAGTTTGGTTGCTAAGTAGTAAACGTTGAAGACAAGACTTCAACCAGTGTTCTTATTACACTATTAAACAGGGAACCCACAAAGACTTATTGAATTTCCTTTGCTGTTGTCTGAAAGTTTGCATCCT
>NW_011888794.1:9462811-9465609 GCF_000151845.1 Pteropus vampyrus
AAAAAGTATATTAAAATAGATTGGCATCTCAAAGCATCACTATACACAGATTACTAAAAATAGTGAATATATCGATTGATCCTTTATTTACAAAGAGACTTTTACACATTTCACATTTATTCTTTACCACTCCATGAGTTTGATATCTCTAACCCCATATTAGAGAGGAAAGTATTGAACTAGAGAAGTTACGAGTGTTTTAGTTTGGTTGCTAAGTAGTAAACGTTGAAGACAAGACTTCAACCAGTGTTCTTATTACACTATTAAACAGGGAACCCACAAAGACTTATTGAATTTCCTTTGCTGTTGTCTGAAAGTTTGCATCCTACTGCCCTAAATTCATATGTTGAAATCTTAACATGCAAAGGTGATGGTATTAGTAGGCTGGGTCTTTGGGAGGTGCTTTGATTATGACGATGGAGCCCTCATCAATGAGACTGGTGCTCTAATAAAAGAGATCTCATAGAACTCCTTATCCCTTCTTCTCTGTGTGAACACAAAGAGAAGTCAGTGACTTGGAAGAGAGCCCTCATCTGACCGACCGTGCTGGCATCTGATCTCTGAATTGCAATCTCCAGAACTGTGAGAAGTAAAATTCTGTTGTTTTTAAGCCACTGAGTTTGTGGTATTTTGTTATGATAACCCAAACAGACTAAGAAACAGACTGAAAATAGAATTAATAATAGCATTAGGAACTTGGAAAAGAGCCTGTGAATTTGAAAAATTATGGATAGAATGTGCACTCACCAGTACACACAGGGCACGGGCAAGTTTGGAATAGAGAAACTTAGAAGGCAGACTCAGAAAACCAAGAAAAAAGCTGGCAAGAATCCTGGTGCTACAATAATTTCAGCAACACCACTGAAGGGGAAACTGGCGAGTCAGTCACACATAAACCAGGTGGAAGTTATTCTGTCCTGTGTGAATATGTAATTTGAGTGCTAATGTACTCTAGATAGCTGATTTTTTTATTTTTTATTGTGGATTTTGTTCTATTTATCTTAAAGAGATTTGGGGATTATTACTATTTATAATAGTACTTATAAAGATCCAACATGAATTTAATGCAACGCAGTTCTCTGAGTTCTTTTATTTTTTCTTCAGCATTTTACCTAGACACTTTATTTGGAAAAATGATGGGATGTAATATAAAATATAGGACCTTAGTAGGTGAAACAAACAAACAAACCCCCAAATTAAACATACCTTTTCCTATTCAAAGAAAATCGTTGGAAATATAATTATCTATTGATTTCACTTTTAACTTTTCTAATACACACATAGAACTAGAATTGGGTTAAATAGATATATATTTTTTTTCACTGTGAAATAGATGAAAGCCAATTTTATATTGGGAAGAATGCAAATAACTTAAACCTCTCACTCAATTTCGTTTTAAGCAAACTCAAATTAGATAACAGCTTTGGAGGTGGTAGCGAGTTACCTGTTTGGAAATTTAGAGAGAAACTTTAAATGTTTATTTCCAAGAAATTGCTACTGCACATGTACCAGTAAATTTCACATGAAGTACATTGCTAGGTTTGTAACTTATCTTACATAATCATTGAGTTCGAAATAATTTTAATAGAAAGCTTTTTAATTATAAAGCATTCTTCTTAAATAAATATTGGAAGAAACCATAACCTTATGTATTTAGAGTATTTTTGATAAGGAGGAGGTTTGTCTTTTATTCATATTTCTTTTAAATATGTTTTGTTACATTATCCCAACTTCTATCTGAAATTTTTTTTTTATTTTGCTCAGCAAGTATTTTGTCTTCTAACTCACTTATATGTCCGGAGGAGAAAAGCCTCAATAAGAACACTCTGAAACAAGGCAAAATAATGCATCATCACTGTGAGAAGATTTTATGACTTGAAGAGAATATGCAGGAAGACTATATTTCTTAATGCAAATGTCATAGTCAGAAGAGAAAATGAGTAATCAGAGAAAATGTACATGGTATTTATGAAAACTTTATGAAATTTTATTGAGTATATTTATATCTTCATTTATAGAAGTGAATAAGAGAAAGCATCACAATATTTTATTTCACAGTATTCACATTTGAATATTTTATTTCACATTATAAATTTAAAGCATAAATGTTTTTGGTAACAAAAGCACAAAAAAAGTATATTTTTTTAAAGAAAAAATAAATCATGCTCTTTGCAAGAACTTTGTCCCTAACTAAAGTGTAAAGATATGAGTGTTTGTGTTAATCTTAGTATAGCTTTTTAAACTCCACATCATCTGAATAAATATGATTTCAATTATTCTTCATATTTAATGGTGGCAGTGCAGAAAAGATGTTCATCAGTAGCTTTTAATTCCTTTGTAAAATTTTATAAAGAGCACTAAATTGAAATAATATATTTAGAAAAAAATTTTGCAATATGGTCAACAAAAATACTGAATATCAATAATTTTTTAATTACCTTGGATACTTTTTACAAAATTGAGTAACCAAAAATCAATAAATTTATAAAAGTCCATTATTTCTTCAACACAATTTTTTTTAGAAATACTTTTGAAAATGAGAAAAAAAGTAATATCGAATTCTTATTAAATTCTCAAGATTAGATTTAATCTTATATTGGGTAAAGTACTACAAAAGCTGATTCTGAACAGAGGGGAAAGGAAAGTATAGCATATTTAAGGGTCTATGACAATAATAAAATTACGGTAAGAGCGTTAAGGTCAGAAGATTTGTGTGTAGGGTCTTATTAGGAAGCACATATTAGGAAGCTCTTTAAAGAGCTTAGATAGTGTCTTTCAGATTATAGAGAAATATTTAA
>NW_011888794.1:9466264-9469211 GCF_000151845.1 Pteropus vampyrus
AATAATTTTTTAATTACCTTGGATACTTTTTACAAAATTGAGTAACCAAAAATCAATAAATTTATAAAAGTCCATTATTTCTTCAACACAATTTTTTTTAGAAATACTTTTGAAAATGAGAAAAAAAGTAATATCGAATTCTTATTAAATTCTCAAGATTAGATTTAATCTTATATTGGGTAAAGTACTACAAAAGCTGATTCTGAACAGAGGAGAAAGGAAAGTATAGCATATTTAAGGGTCTATGACAATAATAAAGTTACGGTAAGAGCGTTAAGGTCAGAAGATTTGTGTGTAGGGTCTTATTAGGAAGCACATATTAGGAAGCTCTTTAAAGAGCTTAGATAGTGTCTTTCAGATTATAGAGAAATATTTAACGGTTTAAAATGTGGAAGGAGAAGATTGAATTTGTATTTTGGAGTGTTGTGCATTTTCTTGAAGGCTGATTAATAGAATTGAAAATAGAAGAAAGAAGTCCAGTTATTTTATAATGGTTAAGGTCACAGGCATGAGGGCCTGAATTAAATTAAAACAACAGGAGTGGTGGTTAGAATTAGCAGGTCTTGGTGACTGATTAGTGGGCTAATAATGAGGAAGAAAATATATTTAGAAAGATCACTAAGTCATTGACTTTGGTGACTGGTTAAATGGGGGTTAATTTATCAAAAAATATATTTATATAAAAAGAAGAATGGCAAATGATGAGTTCAGCTTTATTTACTTGTAGCGTTTCAATGCAAGTTGGATATGATGATAAATCTTAAGGAGTCAAGGTCAGTGACAAAATTTGACAGAAATCACCTATGAAAGGTATATAATAAGTCAAGATGACTAAGGCATGATATCTACAAAACACAGTCATTTAGGGCTAATATTAAGAAAGAATATCTAATAGTGGAAGTGGAGAATATAGATTTGAAATATTGGAGGAGAACCAGGAAAAACTAATCTTTCACAAGTCATAGAGGTAGAAAGGGATTTCAGGGAAAAACAAACAAACAAACAAACAAACAAACAAAAAACCGTAGCAGTTATCACATAAAGATGTAGAAACTAAGAAAAAAAACATTAAATGGATATAGCACACAGACAATTATTGCATTTCTTGAAGCCTTATTTTAGTTAAATGATCTGATTTTAGTGAGCCAAAAATGGGGACTAAAAGTTTTTGAAGAAATAATGGTCAAAATATTCTCAGTTTTTTTGAAATCATTAACATAAAGACTGAAGAAGTTTTACAAAATACAATCAGGATAAATACAAATAAAACCATATCTAGACATAATTATCATAAATTTTGGAAAACAAAATAGAAAAAAATTTTGAATGAAGGCAGAGAGGAAAACAAGACATGTTATACATAAGAGAGTAATAATATGAAAGATGACTGACTTCTCAACAAAACAATGGAGAAAAGGAAATGGAATAACAACCTTAAGATTCTTAGAGACAATTGGCAACTCTTCAACGAAGTGGGGTAGCTAGCTAGTTAGTTGAAAGTCGACAGAAACTAAAAGAGCTAGGTGGATCTCGAAAAATAGCTTAAAATGAGGTGGTTTTTTTTTTTGTATATAGTTTTTTATAAAAATATGTTGTAATAACATCTTTGAGTATTAAAATCTAATGCTAACTCTTCACACTTAATTATGATGAGTTGATAGAGAATGAAGAGATTTCATAAAAAGTGACAGGTTTCAGTGAGTTTCAAAGGGTGAAAGTCAGGTTTAAATGTTTAAGAGTGTAACAGACCCCTTTCCAACCTAGGCTGACAAAACGGCTCCTGCAAAGAAGGAGGCAAGAAGGACCTTGCCCACCAACGAGGTGGTGACCAGAGAATATACCATCATGCCACCATTCATAAGCACATACATGGAGTAGGCTTCAAGAAGCTCGGCCCTTGGAAACTCAAAGAGACCTGGAAAAGGATGTGGGGGCATCAGATGTACACACTGGCACCAGGCTCAAGAAAGCTGTCTGGGCCAAGGGAATAAGGGATGTCTCCCATTGTATCTGTGTGTGGTTGTCTAGAAAAGAAGATGAAGATTCACCAGACAAGGTCGACATGTTCTTACTTATGTATGTCACCATTTAAAAAAATCCATAGACATAATCATGGATGAAAACTAACCACTGATTGTCAATAAAGTCATAAAACTGTCCCCTTCCTCCTCCAAAAAAGGAATATAGGAGAGAGTATTAATCGTATAAGCAAGATCTCACGAAGCATAAAGGGAAGTCTGAGAAGGAAGGAAAGCCCTTGAAAACAGGGTTGGGAATGAATTTGCGTCACTACAATATGGAAATAATTTCAGGTAAAGAAAAATAATCAAAGGAATATACATACTGATTGTTTAAAAGGAAAATAAGGAAATATGATGTACATTTGCTCTCACAAGCCTGTGAGAGAATTATTTCTAGCTGGAGGTATGTTAAATTATTTAGTTAAGTCACTTTAACATTTAGTTCTGAGATATGTAGTGTGCAGACTTTCAATTAATATTGTTTACGATCTTGAAATTTTCTTATTAGGACTTTTCAGTCATATAGTCAGCATAGCTCAAGGAGTTTTTATTCACATTTGCTGATTTCATTATATTTAATGAAAATCCACTTGTTATTTTAATGTGCAAAGATAGCAATACCTCCTTATAACTTCGGTTTAAGGTTAGATCTGAACTAAACTGGTCATAGATTTTCTTTTTAAGGAAAAACTAGCAAGATCGATGCTTCTTTTCTTATAAATCTGTGTTTTGCCAAATGCTGTCATTTATCAATCTCACCCAAGTGATGAAACAGTTTAGCATTTTTATAAATTACAGTGAACATGCCATTTTTCAGTTTATACTTTAAATTTTGACTAATTTGGTAGAAACAAAGCTTTACTGAGGCACTGTTATGTATGTAACAATAAGTGAAGGGCTTTGGGGAATGATGAAAAACATATACC
>NW_011888794.1:9470591-9476008 GCF_000151845.1 Pteropus vampyrus
CAAAGCATTTGACTCTATTATCTTTGTAAATATGGGAACAAGCTCTAAGTACTCTCCTAAGTCCTATTTCCATTGCATAACCTTGTGCAATAACCTTATGGCATATTTAACCTTAGCAATTCCTTCAACTGCTGCCATTACTTTCACTGGATTCAATAGCTAGTCATCTCCATATTCTAACCTTTCCTGATTTTGGACATCTTAATAATTAGATGCTCATAGCATTTTATATGAAAGTCATCTAATGCTTCCTATTCGTATTAAATTCTATTCATCAATAGGACAACCTAAGTTGCACGTGAATTCCTAAACTAAAACTACTCAGATAGTCTCCTTTTATTCTTCCTTTGTTCTTTCACTCTGACATGTTACAGAAACATCTTCCTTTCTTAAAAAAAAAGACTATGGTTTGTGTATATGTAAGATTCAAACTTATTTCACAGTATTACATTTAACTACTTTTTTAAAGCCATAATATGTTATATGATTTTGTTTACATTTGTGAACTTATGTGACTATTAGATATTCTTATATGTAATTAAAATATTCTGGTTTTTAGATTTTGTGTTTCAAAAATCAGGAGTCATGCCTATAATAGTTATTTTCAATAGAACAAAAGGCAGTTGTATGCACAAAAAATAGTATTTAAATATAAAAATCAGATTTTGTCTATATTTTATCTTTTATATATCCTGACAAAGTATATAATTGAATTTATGTTTTTATATAAAGAACTGATTAAGTAAGTATAGAGGAAACTAATAAAACAAGTTGAAGTATGATTTCTGCATCTTAGTAACTGGACTATTATTTTGTGTCAACTTTTATACCCTCTGTAATTAAGAGTGGATTGTTTTCAACTAAGAGGAAAACAGTTACTCATGGTTGGGTTCAGTACCTTTATAGCACTCTGGTTGTAGTTTTCAGAAAAGGGACATAATTGGCTGGAAGAGAAAGAAATACAGGTCGTTAAATCATGGCAATCTTTTGCAGCCCATGTTGTTTTCTTGTGCCAATATCATCATGCCATAGGAAAGACTAATAAAAGTGTATCCCAATGATTTGAGTGTGGTAACTAACTTTACTACAAGAAATAAAAGTAAATAAAAAAGTTAAGAAACACATCTTATCTCAATAATTGACAGTATATTTGATAAATCTAGCAGAGAGAAAACCTGTAAAGTTAGTGAAGTTTGGCTTGGGGGCTTCCCATAACCTCCATTCTCCCCAGTGGTCCATTGACATCTTGAGGTCCTTGTGTGCAGGCTCTGTTCTCCCAGTATTTACATCCCTATTCTATTTCAAACGGGAGTTTTTCCAGGGATGGTGGTAACTGGTAGACCAGAGTTTTAACTTGATGTAGACTCTGGAAAGGTCTGGGGAATACTAGGAGTCACAGGACAATACATTCAGGGTTTACGTCAAGTCAAAAGATAAACCTGCAAAACCCTAGATCTCTACCCCCCTGATTCTAATAAAAGTAGATCTCTCTCTCCCCCTCTCTCCCGTCTCTCTCTCTCCTCACCACCCAAGGTCTCTCTCACTGTGTGGCCCCAGGCATCTAATGCACCCTTCAGGATTTGTGAGTAATAAATTTTGTCTTTGTGAACTTCCCTGACTATTATTGCTGTGGCAGTCATAATAAGAATGACAAGGACTAGTCCAGCCACAGCACTGGTTCTGGCTGGGAAGTCTGTGGGGCTCCCATAAGTTGTGCAGGTCTAAGTGAGGCCCCAGACATTCTTAGACAGTAACATCACTATCGATATGCTGAGATAGATACAAAACAATGTTTTTTCATTAAAAATATGAAATTTATATTAATATGTAATTGATTTATTATTGCTTTTTAAAAATTAATACATATTTTTAAATTTATCAGTTTGAATTTCCAACACTAAATATAGATGGCTATAACCCATATAAGCATAAGCCCTTGGGGTCCTTAATAAATTTCACAAATGCAAAAGGGGTCCTAAGACCCCAAATTTGAGATTCAGTGTTCAAGTCAATCTGAAACACTGAATGGTGACAAATGAGATATTAAGTGAATATTTCGAGTAATAAATTTGTATTTTTGCAGAAACCTCTGGGAATATTGATGTTATACCCCAAAGTAAAAAACTTAAGTATAATTTTTTAAATTGTAGCAAAAAAAAAAAAAAAAAGAAGAAGAAGAAGATTTTATTGTGAGAGTAAAGGAGGAAAGTGGTTAGGGCAAATGATTCCCATTCTATAGAGGGATCTATTTACTTGTTGCAGAGCTGGGAGTGCTGGATTTTCAAATTCTGACTGCAGCTTCCTGACTCTACTATGGTATGGGTTTTGCACTTTAAAAGTAGAGCAGGTAGCAGATGGAACCCCATGTGTCTAAAACCATTTTATGAACTTGTGAATGTTTTTTTCTGTTCCTAAATGATCACTATAATTACATGTGCTATTTCGGTTAGTTCTATGGAGGAAAAAAATTTCCAAGTTACATCAAAAAAGCTTGTTCTAATTTTTATTTAGTTATTAAAACATGATGACACTACTGAAGATACTTGAATACTTAAATTTTATTAGGCAATTACTTTTTTTTATGTCTGAACATTTCTTCTGTTGAACTTAATGTATCAGATGAACTGTAAAAAACATAAATATCCAGTTTAATGATATAGAGTCTTTGCTAAAAATCATACTGACTGTTCCTTGAAAGCTTGATGAAAATGGCCTTTGAACTGCCCAGATGGAAAAATCTAAATACAACGTAAACAAGAAGAAAAGAACGTTAGATGGAAATGCTAAGAAGATATTTGTTGCATGGTCTGTTTATAGAAATAATGTAAATGTTGAAATTTTTAGTTTAAAAATGGCTAGCTCATTTTCTGCTCAATATTTTTATTTATTTTAGTATATTTTGCAAATAATGCACATAAATTGCCACTGTATTTTGTTTAAAGAAGATTAAGATAGTTTTAAATTTATATAAATTTACTATCTTAATCTTCTTTATTTAATATATGTATTATATTTATACTTTATATCAATAGAGAATCATGAGAAAAATTAAAATGATGTATTCTCAATTCTTTAAAGGAGTAAAGATAGTATTTTAGGCCGGTTTTTCCAAATTTTTGTTCAGATAAGGAGTAGTCCTATAGAATTTCATAAAAATTTGGGTAAAAAAAAATTAATGAAATAAGCTTGTTGAATATTGCATACTTATTCTCTCCTGGAGATTTATAATGCACATTAGCTTTTTAAACACTCAGAACTGTTCCAATAAAGAGACGTGTGCTGTCTCTCTCTTTCTCTCTCTCTCACTTGCTCTCATTTTTGCTCTGTGTGTGTGTGTGTGTGTGTGTGTAATTTGATCTTAGAAACCCTTGTTTTGGAACATCAATTAATAATTATAGATTTGAACATCTAAGAAAACCGCACTGGTAATTCTCTAAGATTATTTTAGTTGCTTTTATTTTAGCTAAAACTTGAATACATCATTTCTAAATTTCTTCTTCCCTGAAATTATAAAAGAAAAAAAAATTATCTTGTTTAAACAACACAAAATAAGTTGATTCTATAAGAGTGTTTTGTGAATAACATTTATCTAGGCAAATGTAAAATATATCAGACATTAGAAATGTAATACTCAAGCTATAACACTAACCCTTATCACTTTTAATTCCTTCCACTTGCCTTATGCCCCAATAGATTTAGATGTAGAATGCATTTACACTCACAGTCTACATATAGATGCCTTTTTAAAACCTAAAATTATTACTTGCTCTAAAGTTATTATCTGTTTTGATATACTATCTCAATTATATCTTAAAGAATGTTTTATTGAATGGATTTAAAACTTTCTAAACGGTATATGTGTATTTGTGGGTAATTAGTGAAAGAAACTGAGATAAGACTGCTTTTATTAAGAGTACTATTCTCCCACTCAATGCTTTTGTGTTAAGTTCATCTGATAGCCACCTTGTCCATAAAGTCAGAGGAGGCTAGTAAATCATTCACTCTATCTGCCTGTAATTAAAGATATTTTTTGAAAAGACAAACATAAAAAATACAAAATTAAATACTTACATCCTCTCTACTTGGGATTCTCAAAGTTAAAATTTGAGAGAAATCTTGCTTTATTTAATGCATTTGCATGCAATAGATGTCTACTGTGGGTGCAGTGAGCATACTTAATTTAATTATTAGCTTATGTAATTGTTTTTCAAATTTGTTAGAATTTTTAAATACTGTTATCCAATATCATAGTCCTATAACAACATATGGCTATTAAACAATAGACTAGACTAAATTGAGATGTGTTGTAAGTGTGAAATACACATTAAATTTGGAAGGCAGTATGAAAAAAACTCATAAAATATCTCATTGATATTTTTATTCTTTATATTTTGATTTAATGTTTTGAATATATTAAATAAAACATAGTATTGAGTTAGTTTCACCTGTTTGATTTTACTTATTAAATGCCATTACTAAACATTTAATGTGGTTTTCATTATATTTCAATTGGATAATCATGCTCTATTAGATGATTGTGAAGTCTGTGAATTAGAAAAGCTTTGTACCTTTTCCAATTTTTATGTCTTTTATTCATTTATATATATTAAACACACACACGTATATATATATACTCTCCTTATCAGACTTCTTAGAGCCAAAGTAAAAGCTGAATAGAAATGGTACGAGAGCAAAGAGGCTTGCTTTTTTTTTCTCATCTCAAGAAAAAAGCTTCTGATATTTCACTGCTGTATTAGGAGACTCCAGAGAACTACCTGGAGAAGTATACCTTTGCAACTGACTCACATGAATATGGCAACAGCAGGTTTGAAATCCTTAGGGCAAGTCAGCAGGATGGATATTCAAGTGAGAGTTGATGCTGTGAGTCTTGAGTCCAAAATTCACAGGGCAGGCCAGAGAGGCTGCAAACCAAGACAGCATTTCTATGGTTCTGCCTCGAGGCCAAATTCTTTCTTCAAGAAACCTTAGTCCTTGCTTGGAAGGCCTTCAACTAATTATTTGAGGCCCATTCACATTGGAGAGTAATATGTTCTACTCATAGTCTACTCATTTAAATGTTAATCACATCTAAAAATTACATTCACACTAACATCTAGAGCGGTGTTTGATCCGATAACTAGGTACCACATCTTAACCCACTAGGATAGATTTAATCAAGAAAATGAAAAATAAGATTATTGGCAATAAAGTATAGAAATAGAAATCTTTGTGCTTTGTTGGTAGGAGTATATAATAGCATAGAAACTGTGGAAAGCACTTTGGTGACTTCTCAAAAATTTAAACGTGGAATTATCATATAAATCAGCAATTCTACTCCTGTACATATACCCAAGAGCAATGAAATCATTATGCCTGCACAGAAACTGTACATAAAATGTTTATAGCATCATTATTTA
>NW_011888794.1:9476738-9482776 GCF_000151845.1 Pteropus vampyrus
ATGAATCTTACTCAAGCTTAATGAAGTTAGTCATTAAAATAATAACAGGTTTTATACATAACAAAATGAATGTAGTAGAGTGAGAAAAAAATACCTAGAGTTGGATTTATTTACTGCATATTTTAGTATAAATTATAATAAATTCTAGAAAATATTACTGTTATTGCTGTTCTATAAAGCTCAGTAAACTAGAGATAAAAGATATTATATGGTTATTGTATCATTTTTACAAGATTCTTTTTTAATTCATTATTTAAAGATTTGGAAACAAATGATACACTACTAAAATTGCTTCCCTCTTCTCATCATAAAAGAACACACTAAAATTAATTAGTATTACTTTATAATTTAGTTGTGATGTGCATTTCAACTTAACTGATATTTATTTTTTGTTTCTGAATCATACATGGTTATTGGGGAAAATAGGTTAAGAAATTTAGCATGTTCTGTGTTTTAAGCACTGAATACTATTGCCTCAGTTATGATTTTATCTATAGTATTTTCCATGTTATTCTTAATAGGGTTGTTGTGCATACTGTGAACTCATCTGTTTTAGAACATATTTCTGGCAGGACTGGCTTGAAAGCAGAGTTAATTTTACTCTATCAGTAAAATTTTACTTTTTAATGGCAAGGCATAGAAACTTTTAAGAAGTAAAATAATTTATTGTCTTGTACAACCAGAAAGTCCAGGGTTGTTTTGGCTTCAGGAACAATTGGGTTCAGGGACTGAGAAAATTTCATTGGGAATCAATATTTCTACATCTTATGTCTCTGTTTACCTGTCTTTGGCCTGATTCCCAGGCAGACTCTTTGTAAATGTTCTTATTAAATACAGCCACCGGCAGCTTCAGAATTCCATTTTGGCACAATGGTAACTTCATTAGAAAAAGTAAAACTTCTTTTCAAATATTTCAAGTAATTTAAGGTTCTCCTTGGCTTGGTTGAGTCACATTTATTCCTGAATTGATCACTGTTGACAATTCCTTGATGCTCTGAAGAGTCAGGCCCGTGTCATATGCTCTAGGAATTTGGGTGTGAGTACCCATAAACTGAGAATGAAGAAGGAGCATTTGCCAGAGCAATATCATAGAAACATCACCAGAAGAAAGGTGGATAAATGTGAGACGGCCTAAAAACATTCGTGTCCACATAATTTAATGCTAACAAGAGTTACAATCTTTATGCGGCTGAAAAACTGCCTTTGTAATGTACATTAGCCATTAGACTCTGGTGACATTATACGTTAACTTGTACACATACGTATTGAAAGGTAAGTTTTATAAACAATGTGCTTTTCTACAGAAATAAATCTCAGGTTCAATGTGAGCTATGTTTACATCTTAGAAAAGAGGCTCTGTGTGTAGCTGGACTCAGTAAATTTAATTATCTCAATGATGCAAATAGAATAGAGGCTGCACATTTTAAAAATTTGTATAATAGCTTGATTTCTATAATAGTTGGAAGTAAAAATCAGATAACAGCCACTCTAGGGTCAATAGTCCATCAAATAATAAGAAAGTCTGAATATTGCAAATGAACATCCAGTAGCATATTTTTAAAGAAGTCGAGATATTACCCATTACAATCACAAGTTATGGCTAGTATAACCTTAAAAAGGCAGGGAGAAAGGTGCTCACATTCTTAAATATAAAACAGCATTACAATCTAAAATACACTCTTATTAATCAATTTTCAATGATATGCTTATATCCTAATTTTAAAATAATTTTCTATTATTTTACAAATAAATGTTGATGCCCAATCTCAGCTTCAGGAGAGATTTGCCAATAAAATTAAGTAGTTCATTTTTTAATCATCATGTACTAGCTATTTTAGCATTAAATAAAAATGTAAACCTGAGTAAAATACAGTAAATTCGATTTCCAAATGTCTCACAGTCCATTAATATTTATCAAGACAAAAGAGTATTCAAAGCTCTGTTATGATTTAAAATCCATAATAATAAGTATATTATAAAGTATTGAGGGAACACATATGAGATAATAAATTATTCTGCATTTGGGTGGGTAGAGGAAACTATGAACAAGTAATATTTAAACAATATTTTGGGGAATAGAAATGAAAATATGTCAAATGAAGAAAGGGAGAGAATATTACATAATAGAGAAATATCGTCAAAGGTTACATGGAGGTACATAGGGATAAGGTGTTTCAATAGACGGGTTTATGTAGTGTCTATGGTATAGGAAGGAGTCACAAAATTTCTGGGAAAGAAAGTGGTGCTGATATTAATATATAATTACCTTAAAAGCTTGGATTTTATTCTATAGACCCTCAATCCTCAAACAGTTTGGCTCCAGGAACTCTTTACTTCTTATGAGAATTAATGGCTCCAAAAAGCTTTAGTCTAGTTGGATAATTTAGGTGAATAGTCTCCATAGTAGAAATTAAAACTGTGAAAATGTTAAAATACTTATTTAATATCACGTAACTGAGTCTTGCAGATCTTCCATGTATTGATATTTCAATTTAGAGAAAAAAGTTATGTTTGTTAATATTATTACCAATCTTTTCTGTAAAACCTTTAAGTATTTAGAAGCTGTGACAGATACATTTTTCCACAACTCTAATTTTCACCTAAAAGCATGCATTTTAACATTGGTATCAGACACTGTCGTTTGTTTTCTTAGAGTGACTGACTATCTTTATTCATTTTTATGAAAACATTTGCCAAATCCCCATGTCTGCATAGTTTAGTTGTCTGTTGTCCTTTTAAATAAAAATGCTGTTCAATGAAAATGCAAGTAGTTCAGCTCAGCCTGCAAACAATCACTTGTGTCTTCCTCAGGAAAACTGTTGTGTGGTTGCAGCAGAAATTCATGTTTATTTTCATTTTTTTTCACACAGCGTAATGAAAAAAGATAATATTCAGAGTTAACATTTAATACTATTAATGTTATGTACTGCTTTATCAAGGGCATTTTTAATTGAATCTATACAGCAGTCACTTTAAAAAATAAATCAAAGCATATGGCAATGAAAAAATATAATGGTTTCTAGAACATTTTAGTGCCATTGTCTTGATTCATGTCAAGGTGCATGTTGTTTTGCCTAACGTTATTTTTGTACTAGTAGTGCAAATGTCAACACATTGACAAGGGATTATAACTTTTATTATTATTTTGAAGATATTTTTGACCTCACAGATGCCCTGAAAGTGTCTTGAGGATCTCTAGTGTCTTTGGAACATACTTTGAGAACTACAGTCATAGGTAATGAGGAAAAAGGAAAATAAAGAAAAATTTGATATTTAAAAATTTCAAATATCTGCAAGGAATGGTGTGTGTGTGTGTGTGTGTGTGTGTGTGTTTTTAAATTTTTCCTGAATATGATAATTTTACCATATTCGTGTTCTAGGAATTTGGCTGATTTTACATAAAGAATGGAGAGGACTGGAAAAAGGCAAGTTCCAGAGCCTTCAGTTAAATGGATGTCATTCAATAGTTCAGATAAGAAGCAACAGGAGGCTGAAATGGGTTATAGTGGTGATGGAAAAAGCAAGGAATGTGATTATGTTAGAAGTTAATAAAGATATAATTGATTTAATGCAGGGATTATGCCAAACGCAGTGCTCATTAATACTTCAGATATCATATTTGGTTGATCAAGTTAATAATGAAGCTATTACTTGAGATGGAGCTGACCAACCAAATACGTATTTGGTTGAGGTTAAGACAATATATTAGCATGCATTTTATGTACTTTTTAAAATATGTTAATGTTATGGTACTTATAAAAATAAATATAAACATATAACGAGATATTAATAAGTAGTAAGAAGTATGCTTGGGAAAGCAAAGGGTGCTATTGAAAATAACTCACATCAGTGATACAAAAGAAGTCATGGGAAACTATGAGAATTCTCCTCTAGTATCTGGAAACATCTGTGTTCCTTTGTACCCAACACAGGGCATGATATAGAGTAGGTGTTTAAAAACGGATGGATGAATCAATCACTGAATCATTGAAAATCATCAAGGGACAAAGCCATGAACAAAAGTCCTGAGAAGATAACATTTTCAGAGGTTGCAGGGCAAGAATGTAATGATAGATAGCAATAGTACCAACCCAGGGGTTGACCAAGTAGTATAAAAATAGACTCTTAAAAACTAGATTCTAAGAAATGACTTAATCATTTAATAAATAATAGAGGCAGCATTACAAATGAATGACAAATAGATACTTTATATGCTAATTTTAGGAAAATTTAGTAGAATTTAAAATAATTTTATCATACAGAATATAAAAAGCAAAAAGCAAAGTAAAACATTAATATTAACAATAATCTACTAAGAAACTAGTAGTAAACATTTACCTATAATTAAATGTGGGGTTTCTAAGCATGAAACCAATGGAAAAAGCAGATAAGAAAATGATGATAAATGTTACAAAATTAAAATTAAAATATGCAAATGATAGCAACAAAGATAAAGATAAAATAGCCATTTTCTTAATTTATAAGCAAGATATAATATTATGCATGTATTTATAAATTTTATCTTTACCTTCTTCTACCTTTAGGCTCAGCACTCTGTAGTGAGTGACAGAACACATAAGGATGTGCTACAAGAAAAAAATACTTTTCCTAGTTGCCACAATGGAAAGAAAAGTACCATTTATTGTATAGTTAATCAAAGTCATATTCCGTACTATACTCTTTATATTCATTTTGCTCATTCAATATTGCTTTGTGGAAAAAGAAAAACATAAAGAGATAATTTGCTAGAAAGATTTGAAGTCAAATTCTTGTTAATAAACATATTTGAATGAAAGGTCAGGGAAAAAACTTTTTTCCTCTCTAGTTGAAAAATGTTGAAAATAGTACTCAGTGTAAATGGGATGAAAAAATACTTCAATTCACTGCTCTTATGAGGGTAAATTAGTATATTGTTAAAATTTTAAGTTATTTCTGCTTATTCTAGATAATGAATATTTGTACCTTTGTATTTATTATAAAATATAAATGACTGACCTGAGACATAGCAGAAGAATAGATGAAATTAGTATTTAGGAAAAAAAATGGAAAATAAATGTTCAAAAGTCCACGCAGTCAATTAACACTGTCACATGCTATGTGTATTGTGGAGAGGGCCAGGAGTCAAGCACAGAGTATATGGCTATGAGAAACATTTTCAGAGCAATTTCCAGATTGCCAACTGTCTCCATTTTATATGCAATAGAATAGTGTGTGTGTGTGTGTGTGTGTGTGTGTGTGTGTGTGTGTGTGTGTGTGTGTGTGTGTAAGAAAGGTGAGTGGGTAAAGAGATATTGAGAGAGAATTAACACAAGCGATAAACAATAAACATCTTCCTCACTTAGGTAACTTTCCTGATGGTCTCTTTCTATAGGAAATTGGAGAACATTTCTCTGTACTATTCAAGCTGATGCTTAATGCTTAACTATCTCCCTGCCCATGACTTTTCTCTTTCAGTAGCTGGCCGTATTAATTTCCCTCCTAAGTGGTTTTTATTTTTATATAAAAATATTTGTGCTTATTTTTACATTATATTTGTGCTTATTTTTACATCGGTGTTAATAATTGAACACTTAATATTATTTCTGAGAATGTGTTTGTTAAAATAATGGGCATCATATACCTAATGACTAATAATTGAAGAGATGATAAATATTTGTCCAATAGACATAAAATGTCAAATTTGAGTACCTCGAATGATGTTCTTGTAATGTGAACCAGATACCTATATCTGGTAACGTTAAATTTTCAAACTCTCCCTATTCTTCCTCATCTTTCCTCTCCTATTTTTATTTTCCTCCCTACCTACCTTTACAATGTGAAAGTCACAAGCCTAACATATTTGTTAGTACTCAGGACATTCACAAAGAAGCAATTCTACAAAAGGATAATAAAATAACTACAGTTCTAGTAATTCATCAAGTAAGATAAAAATGTTTTCTACAGGTAATTAAGAACGATCAGCTGGATTCTTCCATCTGTTCTGAGAGCATGAATTCCCTGCTCTCCAAGAAATGGTTGTTTTGCTTTAACTCCTTAAG
>NW_011888794.1:9482826-9497061 GCF_000151845.1 Pteropus vampyrus
ATAAACAATAAACATCTTCCTCACTTAGGTAACTTTCCTGATGGTCTCTTTCTATAGGAAATTGGAGAACATTTCTCTGTACTATTCAAGCTGATGCTTAATGCTTAACTATCTCCCTGCCCATGACTTTTCTCTTTCAGTAGCTGGCCGTATTAATTTCCCTCCTAAGTGGTTTTTATTTTTATATAAAAATATTTGTGCTTATTTTTACATTATATTTGTGCTTATTTTTACATCGGTGTTAATAATTGAACACTTAATATTATTTCTGAGAATGTGTTTGTTAAAATAATGGGCATCATATACCTAATGACTAATAATTGAAGAGATGATAAATATTTGTCCAATAGACATAAAAATGTCAAATTTGAGTACCTCGAATGATGTTCTTGTAATGTGAACCAGATACCTATATCTGGTAACGTTAAATTTTCAAACTCTCCCTATTCTTCCTCATCTTTCCTCTCCTATTTTTATTTTCCTCCCTACCTACCTTTACAATGTGAAAGTCACAAGCCTAACATATTTGTTAGTACTCAGGACATTCACAAAGAAGCAATTCTACAAAAGGATAATAAAATAACTACAGTTCTAGTAATTCATCAAGTAAGATAAAAATGTTTTCTACAGGTAATTAAGAACGATCAGCTGGATTCTTCCATCTGTTCTGAGAGCATGAATTCCCTGCTCTCCAAGAAATGGTTGTTTTGCTTTAACTCCTTAAGGAGGCTGCATTTTATTCAATGAAAGGCAACATTAACAGTGTAATTTGGGAAGCTTTGATAAGTTTCATAGATTCATCTTCAGTCACTCTTATTCTCTGTTCATAAGCAATTAAATGCCTACTTATATTGACAATTATTTTGGGTAATGAATGTACATATAATAACAGTTTGTCAGCAAAGGGATATATGTCCACTTTTCTCTTTTTTAACATCATAAAACTATTCCAAACCATTATCTTATTTCTCCTAACTGAAATACCCAATTTTTTTCCTGCAACCTTATATGTAAATGATAACATAGGAGAAAATCTATGTCAATATAGGTGTTTTAATGAGTCTTTAGATAAACACCAAAAGCACAATCCATGACAAGTATTGACAAGTTTGACTTCATTAATCGTGACAAATATACTATCCTAATGTAACACATTAATAGTAAGGGAAATTGCGTGTGAGACAAATAGGAATTCTCTATTATATTTGCAATTTTTTTCTGTAAATCTAAAACTGTTCTAAAGTAAAACATTTATTTTTCAAAAGTCAGAGCAACGTTTTACAATGTAAAAAGTTTGCTATCATTCTTTTTGGAAAGCCTTCTTGGCACTATGTTTAAAATTGAAAGTCCAGTAATATGATTTGCATGATCCTCTAATATGGCTAGAAACACTCCGATTGATATAGTCCTGCTCTCCCCAGCCTCTTGTTGAACCACTCACTACCTTACTGGTAAACATGATCCTGCTTCCCTGTTCTTCAGTCCCTTACTTTCTAGCCGAGTTATTCACTCATCGGGTTATAAGTGGAAGTGTTATATGCCATTTCTAGGCCTAGCCAATAATGCTTCCTAATGCTTCCTCATTCCACGTCTATCTCTGAACGAAATGAAAATGGTAATGACAATGTAGCAAACCATCAGTTGAAGATGGTAGAGTTTTCATTAGCCTAAGTCCCTGAATAACTATGTAAAATAGAGCCTTGATTGACCTGCAATGTTACATGAACAAGAAATTAATTTCTTATACTCGTAAGTCAGCAAATATTGGGATTTTATTTGTTACTGTAGCTTAGCTTTCCAGAACTGACACAAAGTAGTAATGAAGATTAAATGATATAATAGATATAAAGTTCATGGAACAAAGACCGGCACATAGTAAGCACTATATAATTCATAGCTCTATTGTTATTGTGTTTTTTTAAAAGGGTACTTATTTTATCTAGTATAGTTATCTGTATTGTATGTGCATTTATCGTCTAAGTCTAAAGGTTAAAACCTGATATATTTTAAAGACTCGGCTGCAGGATCTGTATGATGTAGCCTCTAATTTCTACAATAATTATTCTTTATACCTGTTACTTAGAAAGACTCTTAACTCATGAGCAGAACTACGATAGCTTCTCCTGATGTTCTCAAAGTTGGAACATGTCTCCAATTAAATATTATTTTCAACAATTATTTCCTTGAACATGATCCACTCATTTATACATAGTTTCAAAACATACTACTAATTATGAACATTTTGTATGATTTCAAGGTATTTTTCTTTTATACTTGTGGACTCTATAAAGTTTTTAGAGCAGAATGGAACATTGTATTTGTTCAGGAATCAAGTTTTCCAAATTTATGAAAAGAATACATTTATTTTAAATCTTTATTTTATTTTTTAAACCCAACAATCATTTATTCCTCCTACTGTTAACAGGATAGGGTGGAGTTAAAGATGAAGTGGTCTATCTATGAGTTGACATAAAATATGAGGCTTAGGAAATGTCTCCACAGAATTAGGAAATAGCATATATCTACAGTATTTCTAGAGTAGAAAACGATTCATTATGTTGTCAGTTACTGCTCATGCCAATATGGACTGTCGAAGTCCTTCCCTAAACATCTGTCAGTTGTCATGTGTACAAACTCATAGAGAAGCAACAGAGGAAAAGCTGCTGTTGGCATCACAGTCAGTAGCAAATCATTGCATCTTCAAGAATTATTATTTTATGTATTTATTTATTGATTTTTAGGTGAGGCAACCCTTGGTTGACTTCACAGATTGCAAGGACCTTGTCAGTTTATAATCCCTTATTTTTTGTTTTTTATGCCTACAGCACCTGGTCTTCCTAGGTGGTTTCCCATCCAAGTACTAACCAGGCCCGCCCCTGCTTAGCTTCCGAGATCAGACAGGATAGGGCTTGTTCAGGGTGGCATGGCTGTAGACTTCAAGAATTATTAGACTTTTCTTTAGACTGTCTCCAGGTGTAAGAGGGCCAATAAAACATCACTAATTGAGCAATATGAACATTTACCTCAGGTTTTCTACTTGCATTACCTACGGAAATAGTTTTCAAAGAAATATAATAGAATGTAAATAGAATTATTTCTTTAATAATGAGATTTAAGTCCCATATTGTTAACCAAATCTAATAGAAGTTTTAAATACTAACAATGAGACAATGATATATTTTTGATGCTAGTAAGAACCTAAAAAGTTATAATTTTTAAAATAATTTTGCCATAGTTCTACTTTTTACTTAGTTTTATTGTAAATATTCAAGTTAAAAATTTATTTCTAAAGTATGCTCTTTAAATCAACCACTTAACTTTATTATTCCGGATGGATAAAAATGAGGAAAATTAGGACTATATTAACATTGTTTAATAAGGAAATATATCACTAATAACATAATTATTTTTGTTTAAATTTTTAAATTTTATTTTTCATTATTTTTTATTTTTTATTTTTGCTTTCACTTTACATATTATATTATACTTATAGTTACTTTGTCAGTAAATGAAACTACAGTTAACTCATGTGATTATGAAAAAAATATGTGGGTTGTCACTAAAAAGTCAATGAAGTTTGCTAATCCACAAATCGTTTCCACATTTTAGATTCGAAAAATTACTATAGCGTGCAAAGTAAAATTAGTAGACACAAATGAAAATTAGAAACAAAACAATAAAAATGAGAAATTTAGAAAATAGAAATCGGGAATCAGAGTGGTGGTATCATGAGAAGTAAACAAAGTAGGAATAATGACACAAACTTTGTAGGGTTGTCATCAGTCTCTGAAAATCACTTACAGCATCATCATTATTATCACTATCAGCAATACTAGCACCACGGCCACCACCAACATCATCAACAACACTAGTCATTATGTAAAGGACAGATAATATTTTAAATAGAAATGTTATGTGAACTTTAGGAAAGCGATATTTGAAATAATTTTCAAATTATTAATGAGAAGCCCTTACTTTGAGTAAATATTTTCCAAAATTTGAATTTAATTAACTTTCTTGTTAACTGAGGTATGAGAATAAACCCAAGAATATGAACTTGGTTTTGAGATGAAAGAATATATTAATCATTAGAATCTTTATTATTCATGACATTGAGAATACATAAAGGAAAGTGATTGTGCCAAGAGAAAAGTGATTTAAGAGAGGTAGCTGCATTCATGCAAAGGATGGCATTTTTGAGTTGGATAAAAGGAAAGACAGTACAGAATTCCTGCTATTTTAGAGTGTAACAGAGTTAAAATTTATTTGCCTTTTTTGACTTTACTCTTAGCTATACAGTTCTGCCATATATATAATATATATTCTTATAGTGATCTATTATGATATGGTGTTATCACTTGAGGGTAGGCACAAATTCTTCAAGATGGATTATTAAAGCCAGTTGAACCTATTCATAAAATATGTTTTATACACATAAAATACTAAAGGCTTTTCCTTTTTTGGCAACCTTTGTGGGCCTGGTGAAGCCTGACACACTGCCTGTGGAAACTGTAAAATAAAGAAGCCATTAATGGATGTGAGGGATGGGTTCCTTGGTTCACATAACCCAGAGAATATTATATTTTATGACTCATTAAAAATATAAAAGCAGGAAGAAATATGCATTCGAATGTGCATAATCTTTTCTATTATGGAATCATTAAATATTACTCTATTTTTATGAACTGTCAAAGAACACTTCTAAGGTGAATTGTATCTTTAACGGTGTTATTTACTTGATTATTAGACCTGTGGGTAAGATGTAGAACTACATCTTTAGTGGGTAAGCTGTGAGTTTGAAGGTGGTAGACGCAAACTGCTTTATTAAAGGAGATGCAGGTAGACAGTTTCTGCTCTGCGTAGAGTCAGACAGCCTTTTGAGAAGAATTCTTGATGAATTTGATGGATTTTAGATTTTTTTTTTACATAATATTCATGAATTTGACTACCTGTGTTAAAAATGACCATATATCCTAAACCAATAATCTTGAACAAAAGCTTTTACTTTTAAGGAATGAGTGATAAAGGAATATAATTTTTCGACCAGTTTTTAATCTACTTTTTGCTTAGTTAATTAAAAATAACTTTTTCATGAATGCCAATGTCCATGAAAACTCTGAACTTAACTAGGTCTTCTTAAGATTATCAATGTTCTTTAGATATTCCAGAAACTTAAGAACAATCACATTTCGTAAAGTTGATTTCTAAAAAGAGAGCAAACAAGGAGAATTGGTAATATTATTTTAGCACCGATAAATTATTACTTCACCTGTAGTGAGATAATTAGATGATTTAAACTGTTGAATTTTAAGTTGGAAGTTACTAATGTTATCTTGTGAAAATTTAAGTGCAAATTTTGTGCTAGTTGAATTTTGATGAGAATAGATTCATAAGTGATAATTAACCTTCTCCACATGAGTGGATTTGACTTGTGGCTACTGAGAGTTATTGCAAGCATATGGGTAAATAGTAGCAAGTTGTGAACACAGAAATGTGTGTGTGTGTGTATGTGTGTGTGTGTGTGTGTGTGTGTGTGTGTATTTTTTTTTTTGATAGAAGCAGATGTCTAAAAGAAAATAAAATAACAAATGGCTTGGTTTTAAGAGATTCAAGGAAGTAATGATTTATCTAAGCATGCAGTTATTAAACAAACAAACAAACAAAATCCCATCCCACTAGAAAAAAACAAACAAACAGATGTTAGGAAACAAGACAGATACGACGCTTTAAATAATCTTTAAATAGCTATTCAAATTTTGGTAGTCTTGATTTTGTAGTGTTGTTTGCTTTTATTATATTACATTTGCCAAGGAATTGGAAGACATATGTATTATTTTTATTAAATAATAAATATGATTTATTCAAAAAAGGAAAGGTAAGGTTTCTCTATATCTGTTATGCCAAAATACTTATTGCATATTTAATAAAAAAATAGAGAATTTCTATGTTGTTTTAATTTCTAAATCTATGCCTTGGTTTTAAGATGGTATAAAGTAAAGTAGAATACTTGTTAAATTACAATAATGTCATAATAAAAACTTTAAAAGAATTTATTTGTATATTTAAGTTTATTAATAATAGTTCTCTAACAGTAGTTAAGGCTTATAGAAAGATATTATGTTCCACCATGTAAATTTGACCTCTTAAAAAAAGTAGAAGGTATATTTAGAATTTCTAAAATAAATATATTATAGAAAACTGATAGGAAGGGATTCAGGATAAGCGAAAGAATATAAGGCTGTAAGGCTTGTATATAAAACAACAGTCTAAATTTTAAATAATTCCAAATGACTTTAGTCACAATGGACATATGGAAATCAATAATGCAATATATTTAATTGATAGAATAAAAAACAAAAAACACATGATTATCACAAGCAATGCAGAAAATGCATTTAACAAAATTCTACAACTTTTCATGATTTAAAAAAAAAAATAATAATACACAACAGACTAGGAATAGAAGAAAATTACCTCAATGAAATAAAGACCATATATAAAAAGGCCACAGCTGACATGTGCGACTTCAACTGAAACTCTTTTTGCTAAGATCAGGAGCAAAGCAAGAATACCCACTCTCACCACTTCTGTTCACCATAATACTGGAAGTTTTAGCCAGAACAATTTGGCAAGAAAACTAATAAGCATTCATATTGGAAAGAAAATGGTAAAATGAGTTCACAGATGACATGATCTTTTATGTAGAAAGCCTAAAAGATTCTACAATAAACCTATTAGAACTGATAAACTAATTCAGCAAATTTGTAAGATACAAAATTGACACATACACACACCAGTTGCATTTCTGTATATTTACAATGAATAATCTGAAAAGAAAATTAATTTTCAAAATTTCCATTCACAATCACATAATAGAGAATAAAATACTTAGGAATAAACTTAACCAAGAAAGTGAAAGATTTGTATACTGAAAACTACAAAACACTTCTGAAAGAAATTAAGACATAAGTAAATTTAAGATATTTCATATTCATGGATTGCAAGACAGTATTCTTAAAATGTTCACACTGTCCAACACAATCTAGATTCACTACACTCTCTATCAAAATCTTAATGACACTGTTTGAAAAAATAGAAAAAGAACCAACCTAAAATCCATATGGAATCACAGGGACCCTGGATAGCCAAAATAATCTTGAGAGAGGAGAACAAAGCTGAAAGACTTGAACTTTCTTATTTCAAAATATATTACAAAGCTATAGAAATCAAAACAGTTTGAAACTGGCATAAAGACAAATGACAAATATATAGACAGAATAGAGAACTCAGAAGTATACTTTCACATATATGGTCAAATTCTTTTCATCAGGGTGCCAAGAAAACATAAGGAAATGACCGTCTCTTCAACCCTTTTTATTGGGAAAACTAAATATCAACATGGAAAAGAATACAGTTGGATCTTACTTTATACCATATAAAGATATTAGCTCAAAATGGATTAAAGACTTAACCACAAAGTATGAAACTATAAAACTCTTAGATAAAACATAGGCGGAAATCTTCATGATATTGAATCTGGCATTGATTTCTTAGATGACACCTAAATCATAGAAAACAGAGGCCAAAGTACAAACCTGGGACTCATTATGGACTGAGCATTGGTGTCCCCCAAAACTCATGTATTGAAATATTAACCCCTAGTCTGATCTTATTAGTACACTGGACATTTGAAAGTCATTAGGTCATGAGGGTAGAACTCTCATGAAAGGGATTAGTACTCTTATGAAGGGAACCTCAGAGAGCTCCCATGCTCTCTGTCCACCAAATGAGCATGAGCATACAAGAGAAATCAGCAGTCTGCAGTCCAGAAGAAGGCCTTCACCAGAATGAGATGATGCTTGCACCTTGATCATGAACTTCCAGTCTCCCAAACTGTGAGAATAAATTTCTGTTGCGTATAAGCCACCCCATCTTTGGTATTCTGTTATAACAACCCAGATTGACTAAAGCTGGATTACATCAAACTTAAAAACGTCTGTGACAAAGCAAACAATCAGCAGAGTGAGGAGGAGACCTGCAGAATGGAAGAAAGTTTTTGCAAAGCTTCTCTGATAAAGGATAAATTCAAATTTGATGAAGGATGACTATGTCAAGTATATAAAATATCCCTACAACTCAACAACAGAAATAAAATGACCCTATTAAAAAATGGTCAAAGCATTTGAACAGACATTTCTCCAAAGAAGATATAAAAATGGCCAGCAAGCACAGAAAGAGATGTCCAACATCACTGATGATGAGGGAAATGCAAATCAAATGACAATGAGATAGTTATTACACCTTTTAGAATAGCTACAATCGAAACGATGGTAAATAACAAGTGTTGGTGAGTATGCAGGGAAATTGTAACCCTGTGCACTATTTGTGGAAATGTAAAATGGAGCAGCTGCTATGAAAAACAGTATGGAGTTTTTTCAAAAAATTAAACAGAGAACTACCATGTGATCCAGCAAGCCCACTTCTAGGTACATATCCAAAAGAACTGAAAACAAGATCTTGAAGAGATATTTGCTCACCCATGTTCATTTCAATGCAACAGTATTCACAATAGCCGAAAGGCGGAAGGAATTTAAACGTCCATTGGCAGATGTATGGATAAAGAAATGTGGTATTTACATACAATAGAATATTATTCAGGTTTTAAAAAGAAGGACATTCTATCATGGATGCAACACGGATGAACCTTGAGAACATTAAGCTAAATGAAGCAAGCCAGTCACAGACAAATACTGCATGATTGCACTTATTTGAGTGATCTAAAGTAGATAAACACAAGAATGTTGCTTGTCAGGGAGTGCAGGGAGGGGAACAAAGGAAGTTTAATGGGAAGAGTTTATTTTATAAGATAAAAAGAACTAGAGATCAACAACAATGAGCATAAAATTTACACTACTGTGCTGTACACTTAAAATGGATGAGATGGTAAATTTTATGTATTTTTTTGGTCACAATTTAAAAAAGAAGTTATGGTGAGCATGCTGTGGTATCTCTTTGACAATAGCAGAAACAGAACCTCTCCTTTTAGCTTCTTATTTGATTTTAAAATAATAATGGTGAAAATAATACTAAAACAAAAATATTTATTGAAAGAGTCCATTTGTAGGATATAGGTTAACTGAAATCAAAAGGTTTTTATTGTGAAAATTAATATATTTTAAGAATACAGTTTTAGAAAATCTGTGATGGGTAAATATAACAATTTGTTATAAAATTAAAAATATTATATTGGAAAAATACACTGTATATGGGGCTGGATGTGAGGTATGATCAATGAAACACAATAAATCCTTAGCAGATCAAAGCTCTTAGTAAAAATAGTATGCATCATTATTTAGTTTATCGGTTTGTTTGTTTTGCACCCTGTCTTAATATCTTTTGAATAATGATATAAAGCAAACATTAATTTTGCATATGTTTATTTTTATCTATATAATCAAAAATTAAGAAAACTGATTTACTTTCATGTAACAGAAACTACGGAAGTTCAGAGGAAAATATCACTATAAAAATATTAAAAATATTCTCCTACACTAGCACATCTGGAAAATTTGGAACTACAAATAATACAGCAAATTAAAAAAGAGTTTTTACAACAACAGATTTGTGTGGGAAAAATATTTAGTTCTATGAAGAAAATGTAAAATATTTGAAGTGTTACTCTTTCTAAATTTTTGTCCACAGAATTTAATATGCATCTTCTGAATTATTTTTACTTTTGTACAAAATGCCATTTGTCTTACTTGTTTTAATCTAACATAGTAACTATTTATTGAAATTATTAATTTCCTAATTGAGAATTCTAATCAATGAACAGATTTTTATTTCATATCTCTTATAAAACACGAAATCATTTAAATCTGTATTTTAAAAACACTTTAGACTTTCTCCCAAGCTTTGTATTAATATAGTTTTTACCCATAATGAATTAAAATGCACACATTAAAACAGCTACCTGTAAGATATAAAGTGCTTCCAATTGCTCTATTCCATTTAATTATTGCCAAATAATTAAGAGTATGAATTCTTTAAAAGTTTTTAAATTTTATTTTATTGATAACCCTATTCACTGCATCTCTCTTCTTATTTTTATGTCCTGCGTCTTATGTACAAAAATAGTCTTTTATGTACTGCGTGCCAGAAATAATGGTATAAATTATTAAAGCAATATTACAAAGTATTCCTCTATAAAGTTTAGTTAAACATAAAAAGAAAGCAGAGGGTATTGAAGGGTCTAAAATATTCAGAATAGTATTTCTATGATAATATTTATTTATTTAATCTTAGATCTTTTTTTCTTTTTTTTTATAGCAGTGTTAGGTCTACAGAAAATTGATACGAAAGTACAGAGTTCCCACATACTTAATTTCTCTATTACTTACATCTTGTATTAGTGTGGTACATTTGTTATAATGAATAAACCAATATTGATATATTATGATTAAGTAAAGTCCATGGTTTACATTACGGTTTATCATTCTATTTTACCCTTCTATGGGTTTTCACAAATCTATAATGGCATGAGCCCATCATTTTCTGTAACGTACAGAATAATTTCACTGCCCTAAAAATCTCACATTCAACCTATTCATCCCGCCTTCCCCTAAATCTCTGGCAAGCACTGATTTTTTTTACTGTCTCCATAGTTCTGCTTTTTTCAGATTGCCGTATAATTGAATTCATACATTATACAGGATTTAAAGGTTGGCTTCTTTCACTTAGTATGATTTTAAGGTTTTCTTTAAAGGTCTTTTTGTGTCTCTATAGCTTATTTCTTTTTATTGCTGAATAATACTCCACTGCATGGATGTCCTACAGTTTGTTTACCCATTCACCCATTAAAAGACTTCTTAGCTGTTTCCAAATTTTGGCAATTATAAGAAAGATACTATAAACCTTTGCATGCAGGGTTTTGTGTGTGTATGTGTGTGAACATAAATTTTCAAATCAGTTCTATAAATACCTTTGAGTGTGATTGCTGGATCATGTAGTTTACTTTTGTTAAGAAAATCCCAAACCCTCTCTTCTTTTATGGACTGTGTTTCCCCTGATGTCTTATAAATATATATGTTCTCCAGATATTCTTATTCACTGCTCATATACTGTGCCAGGGAGACTGCAAATACAAAGATGACTTCACCTAATGCTGAGAAACTCATGAACAATCTCTAGTGAAAAGCCTTACCTGACACTTCACCTCAAACTTCAGATGTAGTTATCAAATTCATTATGCTAGATTTTCTTACCCCTTAATAATGGCACTGCTGTTCTCCTGTGAGAAACAAACCAGAAGTAACCTGCAACCTGACAATAATCCTTGTTCCTTCTTCTTCCTCATCTCTTTTATCTGCTCACTAAGTAAGACATGTGGATACAACCTCTTAATTATCTATTTTGTGTGTACATTTCTCTCTTGCTTATATTATTCTAATAATATTTTAGGAAATGATTATGTATTACTCAAAATTAGTTTATGGTTCTTCATTGTCTTCGAAGTAAAAACACACTTCAGCATGTTCTATGCAGTATATTTAATAGATATTATATAAAATTCCTAGCATTGCATCTAGTATTCCAGAGACACAGATGAAAGTTTAACTCTTCAGATGGATGCACAAAAATAGTTTTTCCATAGCCTGAATTGACCTTTCCTCCTCAATATTTATTGAAAGGTACTAAATATCTTTATTTTTATAATAATTTATACAAACATTATTTTTTTCTATAAAATATACTGATTCTCTGGAAATAGTTATCTTGTATGCATAATTTTTTCTTACCTTATACTATTGTGCTACAATTAATTACATGTTGTCAGTTCTCTTGACTCTTCATCACGCTGTAAACACCTTGAGAACAAAGCTCCCCCTTTTTCAGCTAGATAGATCCCAAGCAAACTAAACTATGCTTAACAGGTAGTAAATGCTCGCTAATTATTTGTTGAATGAATGACGATAAATTACATAATGACTACAGGGCCTTCATGAACTGTTTTAGTCAGTGTCACAAAGGAACTTCAGCTTTAGGGAAGGTTAGCTTATTGTATTCTTATCTTGTAGGAAAAATAAAGAAAAATGCATGCAATTAGAAAAAACACTTTGAAGGATTTTGCCCTTTTCTTGTTTAAAAGGGCAAAGATGATATGCACTTCTATTTCACACAACTTGTGAAAGAGAAAATACTTCTTTCATGGACAAAGAAAAATGGAACTGGTTTCTGACAAACCAAAAAAAATGTAAAGGAAAAAAAAATCGACGGATTGTTGCTTTGTGAAGTGATATGAGTAAAAATAATTAAGTCAAAATAATTACTACTTAAGATAATGTTCTAAATAATTTTATAATTTCAGGAATGTTCAAATACAAGATTTTTCAGTAATATTTTATCTCCAAACATATAAAAATAATAAACATTAAAAGGCAACATAGAATGTAAATGTTTTCTGTTGAGTTATGTTTTACATTTTTGCAAGGACTCCGAAACTTATTTAATTTCTTTTACCTAGGCTAGCAGCACATCATGTAAAATGAAAAACATTTTAAATTATCAGGCTCATACAGAAATTTTGCTTATATATAGATTAGGATTCTTGCCAAAGGCATCTTTTACTGCAGTATGTTTTGATGAATTAGTTTATCAATGTGCTAATAAACAATAAGAATATCACCCTTGCAGAAGCAAAAGGCACATAAGGGGGAATAAAAATACAATTTTATATGTTAAATCTCAGTGAAAAGTAATCTTCCAAATAACACTAAGTTCTACTACCTCTAGGAAAACATATGTCTCTTATCCAGTGAGTGTAAGAAGACACATGTGTTTCAAATAGCATAGGGAATTGAAAAACAAATGGCCAAACAAACAGAACTTGAATCAGTTATATTTCCCTGAAATGTCCTTGAAAAAATGCTTGAAAATGTTTTAAATTAGACTGAAAATTGAAAACAGAATGTTCTAATGCCCTAGGAAAGTTGGTTGTTTACACGAAATCTATCTCAATTTCAAAAGCAAGTTAACAAATTTCCTCTGGTTAATTTCAGTAGCATACATTTACATATGTACATAACAAAAAATTTCACCTATATGACATCCTCTTAAGTGTTTGGCGCTAAGCTGTAATTATCTGTTTTAGAGAATGTCAAACTTTTTCTCTAAAGGGTAAAATAATAAATATTTTAGACTTTGTGGGCCATTAGATCTCTGTCACAATCACACCTCTGCTGGTGGATCATGAAAGCAGCAAAAAGCAATTCCTAACAGTCAGGTGTGACTATGTTCCAAAAAATGTATCACTTACAGTAACATGGGTGGGGGCGGGGTGGGGGTGGGCAGGATTTGCTGATCCTTGGTGCAGGGTGTCAAATGTCCCCTGATGCGGGGGCCCAAACCATCCCCAGTTGGAAATTACTCTTTTAAGGAGACTTAGGCCACTGCAGGCATAGGTTCCTGTTGTATTATAACAGTACGATGGAGATAGGAGAGTCAAATGATTTAATTAAAGAGATGATTTTTAATTGGTTCCTGAAAAATGTATAAGTGTTTGGCAGAATAACCATGTTAGCAGTTAAAGCATTTGAAGGGAAAAAGGAGAACGAGGCTCCTGAGTGAAAACACAGAGCTGTGAAATACGATGGCAAATTCAGAGAACCTGATAATGGTTTGGTGGTGGATGGAAGACATTGCTGTGATCACAATGGGACCAAGGGGATAAAACATCAGATATTCTGGAGTATCGATCATTCACTCAATCGCTATGCTAGTTTTATGGAGTAAATAAAATGGAATATGTCCCTAACGATGTGGCATTTTCAGTCTGGTTGAAAGATCAATATTAAATAATTAATTTTATGGATAAATCTATAATTTAAAGTCTCCCAAAGAAAAAGAAATGGAAATTCAGAAAGCTCAGATGAAGAATTAATAAGAAAACTAATTTAAATTAAGGTGTGGCAAGTGTTCTCCTTGATGATGTGACATTTGAGCTAAGACTCAAATAAGGAAAATAATTTGGCCAGAATTAGTAAGGAAAGGAGTTCGCTGTTAAGTTTGGGCTTTATTCTATGGCTTGGTTGAAGGATTTAAGTGTGGAACTTGTATAGTCAATGTTGTAAAAAGGTTATTTTGGTAACATGAAGGATAGATTGAAAGAGAATAGCTTGTGCTCTTCAGAAACTGTGTTGCAGGCAAGCAATGATGAGAGGTTCATGGACTTTTGCA
>NW_011888794.1:9497111-9518284 GCF_000151845.1 Pteropus vampyrus
ACAGTACGATGGAGATAGGAGAGTCAAATGATTTAATTAAAGAGATGATTTTTAATTGGTTCCTGAAAAATGTATAAGTGTTTGGCAGAATAACCATGTTAGCAGTTAAAGCATTTGAAGGGAAAAAGGAGAACGAGGCTCCTGAGTGAAAACACAGAGCTGTGAAATACGATGGCAAATTCAGAGAACCTGATAATGGTTTGGTGGTGGATGGAAGACATTGCTGTGATCACAATGGGACCAAGGGGATAAAACATCAGATATTCTGGAGTATCGATCATTCACTCAATCGCTATGCTAGTTTTATGGAGTAAATAAAATGGAATATGTCCCTAACGATGTGGCATTTTCAGTCTGGTTGAAAGATCAATATTAAATAATTAATTTTATGGATAAATCTATAATTTAAAGTCTCCCAAAGAAAAAGAAATGGAAATTCAGAAAGCTCAGATGAAGAATTAATAAGAAAACTAATTTAAATTAAGGTGTGGCAAGTGTTCTCCTTGATGATGTGACATTTGAGCTAAGACTCAAATAAGGAAAATAATTTGGCCAGAATTAGTAAGGAAAGGAGTTCGCTGTTAAGTTTGGGCTTTATTCTATGGCTTGGTTGAAGGATTTAAGTGTGGAACTTGTATAGTCAATGTTGTAAAAAGGTTATTTTGGTAACATGAAGGATAGATTGAAAGAGAATAGCTTGTGCTCTTCAGAAACTGTGTTGCAGGCAAGCAATGATGAGAGGTTCATGGACTTTTGCAATATAGGTGGAAGGGACAGAAAGCCAAGTGCTGCTCTGGAAGTAGACCCGAGACAGTATTTGTAAGAATATGGGAGATGATGGGAGGGGATAAAGGAGTCAGCTATCACAGCCCGGTTTCTGAATTTGATGATGTTGTGGGTTAGCTAAGGCTATACATCAAGATTAGAAGTACGGGGTGATAAAATATAAAGGGTGTATTTTCAAACTTAGGGATATGTCTAGGGATATGTCTAGTCATTTATTCACGTTCTTCAGCTCTTCTCTATCTTTGCTAATGTTCCGTCACATCGATCTTCGAGTTGATGAGAGAGGAGCTTTAAAATTTCCAGATGCGGTTATGGATTTTCATAAATTTGTTTGGATGTGATAAAAGTACTTTTATGTAGTTTCATTCTTTGTTTTTAGTTACATGTAAATTCAGAATCACTGTATCCAATTAATCCAAAATTCTTTGACAGGTCAACCACAAAACTTTTACCTCCGATTACAGTTTCTCTACATTACTCTGCTTGAGCCGCATCATCCTCTGTATTGTTCTTGGAACGGGCCTTGCTTCTTTCTTAGACCCTGTGCAAGTATTTGATTTCCCTTCTTCTTGGAAAAGTTTTACTATCCATGACTTTCTTGAAATGTCTTGAGAAATGTCATCTTATTACATCAATCTTCTCTAGGAATCTTTATTTAAAATAGCACTTCACTACATCAAGTTCCATTCACTTGCCACGCTTTACTTTTATTTCTAGGTGTTAACAATGAATTATTTATTTCTTTATTGTTTGTTGATCCCCACGAGAGTGTGAACTCTGTGACAACCAGAACTCTGCTTATTCTGTTGTACCCTTGGTGTCTAGCATATTGTAGGGACTTAAAAAATATTTATTGAAGAACAAATATGAATTAAATATTTTAACACTACATAATAGTATTTTTATGTCTATTAATAACTTTCCTTTAAAGTATTGTGTATTATATTAATGTAGCCCAGTGACTCTCAACTAGGATGTGATTTTATAATCCTGGGGTCATTTTATAATATCTGGAGACACCTTTGGTTGTCACAGCTGGGGGTGGTGGTACTATTGGCATCTAGTGCTTAGAGGTCTGGAATGCAGCTAAAGAATCTACAAGGACAAACCCTCATGACAAAGAATAATCCAGCCCCAAATATTAATGGTGCCACAACTGAGAAAACCTGATTTACCTCATACAGCCTTCATTTTGATTAGAATTTTCTTTTCGTATCTTTTTACATTATTTTACTTTCAACCCTTTCATGAGATTATGATTTAAATATATATCTCATTAAAAATTGACTAGGTTTATGTTTTTATATTCTCACTGAATAGGTGATCCATTTACATTCATCACGATGCTTGATATATTTGGAATCCATATTTTATATAGGCTGATTGTTTCTATTTATCATTTTCTATTTTCCTGCATTCTTTTTTTATTGATAAGATAATGTTTTTAAAGGTAAAAAAATAAATAACTTTTTATCAAAGTATGATGTATAAACAAAAGTGCACATAAGTGTACAATTCAACAAATTTTCACAAGTTGAATACACTTAAATGTCCACCATTCAGATTAATAAATTAGGAAATGGGGTATTACCATTGTCCCAGAAGTCCCCTCATACTTTATTCTAGTTCTGAGTCACTTGAGAGGAACCACTATTCAGATTTAAAGCAGCACAGATTTGATTTTTTGAACCTTAGATAAATGGGTTTATCAATTATCGTATGTTTTTTGTCTGGTTCTTATTCAATATTATGATCATAAGAATCATCCTTATTTTTTCATGTAGTTCTAGACTGTCTATTCTTGTTGCTCTATTGTATTTTACTTGTAAATAGACCACAATTTACTTATTTAGTCTATGGTTGATGGACATTTGAGTACTTAATGGCTTAGGGCTATTACGAATAGCACAGTTATGTACACTAACACATCTCTTTCCATAAACCCACATTCACATTTCATTTGAAGATATGCTTTCAAGTGAATTCATCAAATAGTTTTACAAATTGGTTGTTCAAATGCATTCTGTGACATACAGTATAACGAATCTTGGCGACTCCACATCCTTACCAAAATTGATATTTTTCATCTTTTTTATTTTAGGCATTCTGGTTTTTAGATTTATGGCATTGTGTTTTTTAATTGGCATTTTATTGATGGCTAATGAAGTTGGACAATACTTTTACATACATTAAGTATTTTGATAATTTTTTTTTGGCGAAGTGTCCTTCAAATCTTTTTTCCTCCCCTATTTTTCATTGTCTGACTTATTTTCTAATTGATTTGTTGGTATACTTTATATAGTCTGAATTTGTCAAAAATGTATACTATGGATATCCTCTTTCAATATAGGTTTCCAGTAAGGGGGGTTTTAATCATTTTATTTCTCTTCTATTGTCTTGGAGTATATGCATTCTATTTTAATTATTTTAATGATTACCTTTAAATTTTTAACATACATGAGATTCTACATTTAATAGTTTTTTCTACACTGCTCCCAAGGACATATGCTTAAAACTCATTCCTTCATCCCATGAGGGATATGCCATCTTTTTATAGTATTTTATTTACTTCTTTGTTTTTTAGCCTTACAAATTAGAAATTAATTTACCTTTGTTTTATATAATCCATGTTTCCTAAAATTCACCCACATATTGAGCATTTTCTTGCATTTCAGTTCGTTTGTGTTGAATTTGCTGCCTTCTAAAATAATCCATTGCAACAGTACTTCTGAAATGTACTGTATGTAAGAATAGCCCAGAGGACTTGTTAGGACATAGATGGGTGGACTTCAGTTTTGAGCACAAGCTCCTTCTAAGGGAAGAGACCGATGATCTGGAGTGAGCCAGGAGGAGAACGCAGAGATGGCACCCGATGGCCAACCTGGTCTCCTGGGAGACCTGCAGTCAGCTCCTAGATGTGTGCTAAGTTAGAAGTCTGACCCTCCAGCAGCTGCTTTTGAAGTATGCAAATAGGCTCTTTCAGGGGAAGACTGGGAGGTGGGTACTTCTGTCTGCTCCCTTGTGCTGAGCCTGAGTCTCTGTGGTCAACAGCCACAGTGAGGCCTCATGAGCCAATTAAGAACTGTGTCTTTGTTACTGCCGTGTGGGTCTCATGGATGCAAGCCCCACTAGCTTTCAATGATAGAAGTCTTGGAAGTTAAGGTGCTAGATACTGGGTCCAATCCCTTCGCTCCTCAGGAAGAAGCTGGAACTTGAGTCCCCTCCTGATTGTCTCCATGCCAGGGATGTGGTTTATGGCTCCGCCTTCCCTACCCATTTCAAAGTGGGTATTTTCTCACTCATTCCATGTGCATGAGTCACTCAGCTGGTTTCTGGATCTCGCCCGTGGGAATTGCTCCATGTGTAGCTGAAGATTCGGTGCATCCACGGGAGGAGGTGAGCTCAGGAGCTTCCTGTTTCACCATCTTGGAACAGAACCCGGTCATTCTTTTCACTCATTTCCTCCCTTTCTCATCAAACCTCTTCCCTCACAGCAAGCCACATCTCTGTAAGTGGAATCTCACTGCATTATGTGCTTAGATCAAAAACTTCGGTGTTTTTACATATTTTCTCATATTACTCTTTTTACTCAGATCACTCTCCCCTCATTCTCTAATTTCAAGCTACACTGCCTTTCTCACTGTTCCTAAAAAAACCCAACCAGCTCCTCTCCTTAGGGCTCTGCATGTACTATCTCCTCATTCATGTATTCACAACGTACTCCCTTGCCTCTTTCAAGTCACTTTTCATATGACTTAATCTATCAGACTGTCCCCGGATACCTTATAAACTGTAGCTCACTCTAGCACATTTTCTATCCTCTTTACTTGTTTTATTTATTTTTTTAGCATTTACCACTATCCAACATACCACGTGTTATACTTCTTAAGTGTCTGAAATATAAGTGCCCCAAGGGGAAAGATTCTTTTCTCTTACACTCAGTACTATATTTCTAGTGTCAACAACAGTGCCCAACACACAGAATGTGGTTAATAAATTGCTGTTGAATAAATAAATGGACCTTGAGGATTATATCCTTCCATTTTCCTTATTCTGTATTATTACCTGATCCTCATTTGCGTTTTAAACTTTTTTATTTCTCACTTTTACATAACTTTTCTTCTCCTCCCCCCACATCCCCCCACCCATTCAAGAAAGAGAGTGTAATCTCCCTTAGTGGTACTACTATATCCTATTCAAATTCTTTCCTTTTAAAAACTAGGTTTAGGGTACCTAATTCAAGGAGATGATTATTTACTCATTTATCAATTTCTGCAATAAGATCTTTACAGTGGGAATCTATAGAATTCATGATTTATTCAATGCAAAGTCTGGTACATAATAAATAAATATTTTATTTATGAGCAATGAAAACTTTTTATTAATAGTTTATTTTCCCCAAATTCATAATAGACAATATAATCATTATTCTTCTTTATTATACATATTGCTCAAATATTTAGAATTTCCTATGTTTTGTTCTTCACTTATAATTAATTTCTCAGGCCTTTGAAAATAAATTATACTTTTAAAACCTAAATTGTACTTGCTGTTTCTTTACTCCTGCCTTTTTTGAATAGTTCTGGTGATGAGGTTTTTAAAAGAAAAATGTTCATAATATGTAGGTTCTCATTAGTTACTTTGTTTTACTGATAATATAATATTTCCTTAAAATTCAAAATGAATTACTTTATAAAATGTAAAAATGTATTTGCAATAAAAATCAACGACAGCAACACAATTTGTAATATATGTAGTGCTAGGGTAGCGTCACACATGTAAGTGTTCCAAAGTATGTCATGCATGGAAGGCTAAGGAAATAAAAAGATTAACAAGGAGAGACTTCAACTTGGCATTGAAGAAAGCGTGCTATGTCAGCAAATGACCTAAATGGGATGATCCAAAGGGCCAGAACTGGGATGGATTACCTAGACCTTCAGATCCATAATAGAGAACTAACGTTGGTCAAATCATTTTGTTTCAGTGGAAGAGATAATAGAATTATAGTTAGATAATATTTTGCTATATTGATGTCAGTCCTTGACCTGTAGGCTAGAACACATTAATATGCATTTCTTCTGAATTTTGTGAGTTTATACTGTATGTATAATGAATCATGGGGAATCTTTTTAATGAATTTTAAAAATATCTAAATAACAAGTAGTACAAATTTGCTAAGGAAAAATTTTCATCATTAAAGATTCTTGTAGGGCAATCCTATGTGGATTATCTTAAAACAATTGTAATTTGTTGAAATTAATCCTCTCATTCAGGAGAGATGAAAGCTATTATAAGGGTCCTTTTGTCTGTTTAATTAGTCCTTGTTCTAAATCCTGGAAAACTGATTTGTAGGTTAGTAAAATCCAATAAAATTAACAGGTGGAGGTGAGGGTTTGGAGGAACTAAAACTTGCACAAAGGGGGCTTTAGGAGGGTGGAAAATAGTCATGAATTTTTCTAAAATCATTGCATTTTAGTGTAGGGGATGCTGTGGAAAGAGCTGATGTACAGCTAGCCCTGGATCACTTTCAGGTAAATGGTGACAGATATGTACTTATCAAGCTATTTATTAAACATTTTAAAAATTATGCTATGACTAACTTCTTGTTAACACTTGGCATTTTGTCCTAAAATAACTCGACAAAATTATTAACTCCTTGGTGACAAGGGTTATATGTGATAAATTTTATTCACAGTGAAGCTCATATCACTCATTGTAAAAACTAAATATCTAATAAATTATGAATGTTACATTGGATGTCCCTGAATCTTAATTGAAAGTAGAAGCTAAGAGTTTTTCTTATTATTTTACATAACTAATTTGGAGAGAGAGACAGTATTTGGAAGCCATTCTTATATTTTACAGGTAAGTTTCTCAGGAATGAGAATCATCCTCTTGAGAACTGGCCGACAACTGCTTTTGTGAATTTCACTTCTCCTGGGGCTGTACATTATAATGCAATGCATTACTCTACAAGAGATTTGTTGTAAAGAACATTTCGAATTTTGAAGATGTGTTTTTATCCCAGACACATCTGCTTAAAGCCCTTCCACTTTTCCAAGGGCAAAGAATACCTTGTAGTTATGATATTTTGCATGTTTTAGAACTCAGCTGTGAGAAACCCATTTCTTTTTAAGGAAGAAGAAAAAGAAGAAGATGATTAGGAGATTCACTGAATAGATGCTGTAGCAAAATATCACGCATGTACAGGAGAAAGACACACACGCAGAGAGAATGAGAGACAGAGATGGAAATAGAGAGATGTTTTAGCCAAAGATGTTAAAGATTAAGTTTAAAATATTAATCCCTCCCCCAAATAAAGTAAAAACTGTATATCATCCATTCCTTTCTGTTAAAAGAGAAGACTTTGTGAGATGGAAATGTATATAGGTTCCATCTTAACATTTTCAATCAAGTGTGCACCCATACAAGGGTGACAAAAACTACCATTTGGAAGTTACCAACCATGTGCCAATCACCATATTAAGTGCTTTCGTTATCTTTTATTTTCACAAATATCTGAGTCCAGTATCTTCACTTCCATTTTTTAGTTGTTGAAACTGAGTTTTGTAGTCCAACTTGAATTCAAGTTTACAAAACTAAGGAGAGACTAAGTGATACTTTAAACAGGTCTGTATGCATTCAAAATCTTTTCTTTGTATAATGCAGAAAATTGCTTTACAAATAAATACATGAGTACACATATCTGGGTTTGCTTCCTACTTTATGCCAAGGATAAGTATGGCAAGCTACTCAAACTACTTATGTTTCCTCCTGGTTAGGAAAAAAAAAATCATTATTTTTGCTTACATTCTACCAATCTCTTATTTTGTTTCCTTTTCATGTAGGCCTAAATCTCTGTGGAAAATAAAATAACTCTTTAATTGCTATCGACTTAAGTCTCTGTTGGCAAAGCAACATTGTTATGTCCACAAGGCTATAGCAACACACTGGCAAGATACATTGATGAGGAAGCCAGAAAGAAATTAAAGGACTTGGTAATTCTTTTTTTTTTTTTTTTGTCATATTTCTACAACATTTTACATTTGTACGGTGTTATACAATTATATTCATGGTTTCCCTGTGAACTTTATTGTCTTCAGGGCATTGCACAATGTGGATGCTGAAACACATTGAAGTTAGATCATTCCTCCCAGGTGACACGAGAGGCTCCGGAGAATTTAGAGCTCCAGACACATCTACTTCGCTCTGTAGAAAATATTCAAGATTGTCTTATGGAAGTAGAATTCAAACTTGAAAGAAATTCACTGCAATGTCAGAGGCGATGTTTTTTATACAGCTATAGCTGATGGTTAGTGACAAGATTACATAGTATTTGTGAAATAGGACAAAATGATATTGAAATAAAAGAAATAGTTAATTGAAAAATACAAAAGACATTGAAGTGCTGGCATTATTTAGAGACAACCTTCAATATGCGATAGCAAGACCATCAAGCCTGCACTATTTCCTGACGCCTGAACACTATAATCCTTACAAATACAATCTAAAATAATAAGTTTATAATTTGAATACTATGGCTAAAAGCAGTATAAATACTGGTTTTGGACAGAATAGTTTTTAAGTTATAAATTAACCTAAAATGTCTGAAGACATCAGCTAGACCAAAAGATAGCACGGCAGTGGAAAGTGACTAACAGTTGATAGAAAACAACTCAGAGGTATGGTAATTACATTTTCAGGTGATTGGTCACATTAAACAAGATGTATAAGAAGAGATTTTTCTTTTATAATTGAAGTCCCTTCTTCAAAAATGGAATTGGATATACAATTTTAAAGAAAATGATATAAATAGAAAGCAAGCCCTCTCAGAATGGAAATGGTGATTCTTGCCATTAATTTTTAAAAGAATTAAAGCTATTCTTAGAAATTATGGAGGAGCTAAATGTGAACAAGTACAGAGATAAATTTCAAATAAAAGAAATAAAAATATAATTTTAAAAATGTAATATAATTACATGATTGCCATTATTTAAAATAAATTGATAATATGCTAGAAGTATCTCTTTTATTTTTAAACATTTAATTTTACTTCCCCCCCCCACAGGCTAATGCTTTTTGTACAGTAATATGTATTGCCTTAGGCAATTCATTCTCTGGTGGACAGAGTCCATACCTCCTGATGTGGCACAAAAAGCCTCTCATGACCTGTTGCCTGTTGGGAGCTCTAGTTTCGTTTCCTGTTTCAGATCAGACTATATGTTCAAATACCAAGCATTCTACTGGACTATACTAGAAAAATGTTCTTACATCTATCTCCCTTTCTCTCTGCTATCATTACATTAATATCAATTTAAGAAATTACTACCCTATCTTGTAATTGGTTCTTTATATGCCCTGCAGGTAAAAGTATGGTTTATTTATATGACCCTTCACCAACCCCTGCCCCACCCCAGGAATAAGCTATAGTTCCTGGTTCAATGTGAGTCCTCAATAAAAGCTTTTGAATAGTTTTGCCACATGATGTTCCGAATAATACTATTGCTTGAGAGGAAATTCAGTGTTTAGGTTACCACTATCAAATAATATTTTTATTAGAGGGCAATAGGTTCCCGGAAAGAGTCTCTATATATGCATTTTAGGAATATGTTGTTAACTGAAAAATAAAAAGCCAAAGTGAGAGTCAACAACCATTTATTTGAGATCAAAGAATTGCAATGAGGGACAGAGATTCAGGCAGAATGCCAAATTGTGTCTCAATTACAGAGCGAAGGCAAGGGAGAAGGAAGGGAAATGATTACATGAATAGAAGAAAGAAATTTCTATTGGTGTTAACAGGTTGAGTTATTCTTTAGCTATATATGGCTGACTACCAATTCTACCTTCAGAAAGAGTGTCCATCATCAGTCCTTCTGGTTATGATGTGTGCTTTTCTGTTAGTTTTACAAACAATTGTTTGCAAGACAATGTTGGTTTTGCCCAGGCTAAAGGTATTTCTGACCACTTCAAACATTCCAAAGGTTCAAGGAGCGAGACGTGCAAGCAATCCCTCTGAATGGCTGCTCTGGCTCCATCTCAAAATGGCTCCATTTATGTCAACTTTTCGCATTGTCAAACTTCTGAACTTAAAAGAAAACTAGGAACCTATGAATATGTGTTTTAAAGAGACTTTTAATAGCTTATATCAAATTCTCAAAACATCTATTACAAACAATAGTTCCAGAAGCCATGGGCATATTGCTGTGATAATTCGTCATGTGTGCTGAATTGTTTGGTGTCACATGGATTGTAATTCTTACCTCTCCAGATTCTTCTAACCTGGAAAAAGGTTAGAGTCTTAAATCCCTGCATTCGATGATTACCAGATTCTTAAGTTAAATAACTATGTAAATAAGAAAAAAAATGTGACAATCTTAAGAGAAATATGAGCATGCAATCAATAATATCAAATAGTTGTACCTTTAACTAATGTCTGTGGTTTCTGTTTTCACTGAATTCTGTTCTTTGAAGTGATTCTTCTGAATGAAAATTTCATAAGGTGAAAGGTAGATTAATGCTACAAATTAACTAAATTATGTAAACATTTGATATAGTTGACCATTATATTTTTTTCTCTTATCTGTGTTAAAGAGACTTAAGATGATATAGAATTTATTCCATTGAAATGCTATAGTTTTTGGAAGTACTATGTTAAAAAGTGGATTTCAGAGGTAAATAAAGAAAATAACAGCAGTAAGCATGCACAGAACTACTATATTTATAAACATTTTTTCCCGAGTTAATGTATAAGTTCACCAGATGTCAATTATTTGTTTCCAAGTTACTTTATGCTGTTTCTATTTGTTATTTAAATGACATAATTTAGTTAAACCTTATTTGAAAACAAAGAAAATATGAGAATAAAAACAGTTATTTTTATTAAAAATAAGTCAAATTATTTGGAAAAACTCAGTAGCAAAATTTATTCCTAAAGCAATTCCTGTTTAAGCTGATGGAGAAGTATCGTGTACAGTTGACCCTTGAACAACAAAGCTTTGAAATGCGTGGCTCTACTTAGATTTTTTTTTTTTTTTAATAAATACCTGTACATTTTTGATCTGTGTTTGGGAGTCAGAGGATCCAGAGGGTGAACCATATGCAGTCATCTAGGCCACTTTATATGGGGGCCTTGAGCATCTGCAGATTTTGGTGTTTGTGGTGGGTCCTGGAAGCAATCCCTTGTGGATAGCCATTAACAGCTTAAGTTTGGGGGAAGTCAAAAATTATATGTGGATTTTTGACTATGCAGGAAGGGTAGTGGGACCTCTAACCCCATGTTGTTCAAGGATTAACTGTATATGTGTTGGAAGGAATCACAGAAATCTAGAAAGACAGTATAGTCATTATTTCACAAAAGTTTTAAAAACTTGCTTCTTTAATTATATGGCTTAATTATGAATTTAATATGAATTATGAGGATTTGTAGCAAAAATAATTTGCTTGAACTTAAAAATGATTGAGTGAATATACATAACACATATAAACAATTCAATTATGCATACGTATTTATACATTACATATAAATAAATATTTCTATGTATGCACACATATATCTCTTTTTAGTTTTTTTTAATCTACTTTCATATTCACCAGTTAAGACTAACTATGCATTTCAATTTTGTTAGGTGAAAAACTTCTTTCATTCTTGAGAAATATTTCAGTATGCTTTTTAAGATCATAGGCTTTTAGCCAAATCAACTAGTGATTTGTCTTTGTTAATTGTTTGTTTGATTTACTTAGCATGCTTTCTGATATTATTGGAAACCACTCAATAATAATGATAAGTCCCAGGATTTATGCTATCTCTAATCCTCATTGTTACTAGCCAGTAAGTCAATATTATTTTGAGATTTTTCTTAAATCATCATCCTATGCTGGATCCCCTGCTTTCTGTATTTCCATGTCTTACCCACTCCTGATTTTTACAACCTCATATCAGTAGTACACAAGATCTTTTTCTGGAATAAAATTGTTAATATAGAATATTACATATGACAACATATACATGACAATATATTATATAATAATGTGTATTTCTTCTCATACTTCATAGTAAGGTTTGCTCAGAAATCTAGATTGGAAATACTTTTCTCTCAGAATTGCTCTATTGTCTCTGGCTTCTCTTTGATCTGGAAAGTCATTTAATGAAATTTAGAGTAATTTTCTTCCAGTAATCTCAATCCTTTTCTTGACCCAGTCTAAAAAGTTAAGGAAGCAGAGAAAACAGAATATAATACTTGGAGACCTTCACAGGCATTTACACCTGCAGTGCAAAACTTTGATACCCACAATAGCATGCGTTACAACTTTGCCACACACATAGTGATCTTCGTGTTCTTTTTGTTGATGATAAAAAAATTAATTTCTATACCAGTATTTTTTAGTGATATGCTTAAAATATAATTAACCCTTGAAGACCAGGTATAAATATATATTTTTAAATGTACTTTTATGATTTATCTATTTTAAATGCAATCCTTGGACTCTTTCTGAATCTTTTCATTATTTGGGGAACATTTTTAAATTTTATCAATATTAAAATCAGTTCAGTCATATTTTTGAAAAATGGCTGCTTTTTATTACTTAAAATATTTAGAATAATGTTTTAAAAATAATTTTATTTATTTTTAAATTGAATTTAAGGATCCAATCAAAATATTTACTATTAAAATATTTACTTCAAAACATAAGCATGACATCTTAGGACAAAGTGAGAGGAAAATCAGGAAAATCTTTTTAATAATAAATTTTAATCTCACATTATGCAAATTTACTGAATTCATTTTAATTGCATAAGTTTAAGTTTCTTTATAACTATACAATCTATTATATTATTGATATATCAATATTATTAAATAATATCTTTTAAAATTCTATATAAAGGATTCAAATATTTACAATTCATATGGTAATTTATGCCAGCATAAATTTAAATTAAAGCATAATTATAACATATAACATAGAAGTAAGTCAAAGTGTGGCTTTAAAATTATGAATCCACTATGTGCTGACATTATGTTAGGAAAGAATAAAATATGCTTGGGTGATTAATAATATGTAGATAATTAAAAGTAAATTATTAAGCTAAAAATAATCAATAATATAAAAGAATCCTTAAATATCTTTTTTTAAAAAAAATGTTTCTGCCTCTAGTCATAATTGTACCTATTTTACCTAAGAAACATAATCATCTTTCTAATTTACATGGACCAAATCAAATTATACTTACATCTGCAATTTCTGTATCACAAACTTTAATCCGTAGTGTAAAAGTTTTTAAGTTATTTTCTTTAGTCTAAAAATTCCAGTGAATGAAAACCATGTTATTTTATAGTTATCACCATATCGCCAGCTTCAAATAATTCAGTCTTCATATATATATTGTTACTAATAAAATTTGTATTAGTTATGCATTTATATCAATTTACTCATGTTTATGAGTGTACTTGAGAAAATGAACCAATTGCTTGGTTTATTTATATTTTTAATTTTCCCTAATAAGCAAGAAAATTTTGTTTATTACACAATATTGTGGTAATGGTGATTAGTTCTTCATTGATGAAATAAGACAGATTCAAACAAAAGAGAAATTTTAGAAAAGCCATATGTTTGATAGTTTCTTCTCTTACTCTTATTTACAGCCTCACAAGTACCAGGAGGTGTTGGGCATCCAGTAGGTACACAGATGCTGAGATGCTTAAAAAATCAGATCGATATTTAGCTTGTGTTTTGAAAGACATATTATATAAGGGGATAAGGGAAAGTAGCATACAGTTTCCTTCCATATGCACTTATTCATGATTTATACATATTTATTAAACATCTACTGTGTGTCAGTTAGTGTAGGTACATAGGAAAATAAGACTGAATGCAAATTAATACATATTCAATATATCAAGTGGTAAAAGGTGATATTTAGAAAAGTAAATCAGGACAAAAGAAGGAAGGTCGATAAGGGGTTTCTATACATGTGAATTTTTATGAACATGTGTATGCACATGCATGCTTACATGTATAGATGATATATTCTTTAATATCACTATGGTTCCTCTGTTACAAAAATAGCCTTTCCATCTTTATGCTATTGTCTTATCCCTTCCCGTTCCTTTCTGGAGAGAGGTCAAACATTGATTTGAGGAACAGCCAATGGTTCTAAAATTCTAACCTGCTAAGAAACATTCAGATTCTGAAAACTTGAAACCTCACCCAAAGGTGTAGTTTAAGGGCAATTGCTAGATTTATATGCTTTTGGATTTCTTCTGAATGTATCACCAAGGCATAATACACTTTACAAAGGCCTGTAATGGTTCCAAATACCGGTGTTATGTGTAGCTCCAGGTCATATTTTCTATTACAGGAGATATGAGAGTATAAAAATTGCATTGCATAGTGCATCAATAAAAGAACACTGTGGGCCTTATCTTATCTTACAGAAATTTCCAATTTGAAATGTGCATTTTTGTTGTGAAAATGCTTTAAAAGTTCATGGTACTTTCTGCCTCTGCTGTCTGAATTATATCCAAGCCATTTTAGGCTAAGCTTTTGTTCTGGTGTAAGATCTATGAACAGGAGGGGTGCTCTGCTGAAGGAGAAACAGAGGGGAATGGCACCGAGAGTATAGTGCTGAATGATAAACTGAAGCAACTTTGGAAAGCATTCCGGTAAGAGATTCAATGAAAGAGTATATCACTGTTGACTGTAATATTGTTTTCCCAAGAAGAAAATAATAAAATAATTTATTCTAAAACCTTCTAGCTTACCTTCTCAGAAACCATCTTTTAAAGAAAATTTCTGAGTATTGTCAAAACGGTATATTCTATGGGGTTATTTACTTCACATTGGTAGGAAAACTGAAAGGAATGAAACACATCTGTTTTATTTTTTTCTTACTTCTTATCTGTGCTTGCTGAGAAATTATTTACCCAGCTCTTATTTTTCTGCTGTTGCCCCTATAGGGTCTATTTGAATAATAGTAATTTTAATTGATAACATGTTGTTTTTGCTGGGTCATGCAGAGGTCTCTATTGGTAAGACAGATGTTTGTTAAAAATACTAATAAAAATAACTTAGGAATTATCTATTTTTACTTCTCAGAATAAATAGATTTGTAAACGAGTCCAAGATAATTAGTCGAATATAGGGATATTAGAAGGAAATGAAAATAACCTAATAGAAAATAACCAAAATATTCAGCTTTGTTTTTATCTGTATTAATGTTGCAGCCTCAAAACAAGAACATATTAGACAAATTTAGTGAATAAATTAACCCCTGGGCATAGATTAGGAGTTTGTAGCATTTATTTGTTTTTATAATGTCTATAGATTCAATAATAATAAATTAAGTAAGTAAATATGCAAATAAATTAATGTATTAATTTGTTCAAACATACAGCTTTAGTATGTTACTGTGCCCCAGAGCTTGGATAAGTGAAGACATTTTTCTAGATCCTAATTTTTATACCACATAGATAAACTTTATTAATGGGCTATGACTTATATGAATAATTTATTTAGATGATTGTTTACCCAGATAGCAGCACTGTGATTTCATCCTGGAAACATTCTGCAAATGCTTGCTGCCTACTTACTGTTTAGAATCTATGTAGTTTACACTTAGCATTAGCTTTTTCTTCCTGTCAGAGTATGCTAGCCCTGTGTTCTTCCCAGGTCTTACCATGAGAAACATTTTTGCTTACAAAAATGAAAAAAAAAAAGAGTTTAAAAAAGTAAGTAAAGTAGTACATATGTAAAACATTTGGACTTAGTACCATGGAAGCAGTAATCAACATGTTATTTTTCATTGCTTGTTTGCTTTTTTTCTCACTTATCTAGGCAAGAACCCATGTCTCTGAATCCCTAGCAACAAGCATATGAAACTACACAAGGAATATGAACCAACACAGGCTGAGAGATAAAGAATGTCTCAGCACTTAATTGTAGGATTTACACTCTAATTCTGCCACTGAGTTATCTTGGATAGGCTACAGAAATTTATTTAATTTTAGTTTTATTTTCTGAAATAGATAATAATGATAAAATAAGATTATTTTAAGGATTAAATTATAACATAGCACAGGGACTGGAACAGGAAAGATGATTAATAAAGGTAAATTAGTCATCGTTACTCTATTACAAAGGTAATTGCTATGGACTGTATTGTGTCTCCTACCCTAACTTCCAATGTGACTGGATTTGGAAATGGGGCCTATAAGGAGGTAATTAAGATAAAATGAGGTCATCATGGTGTGACTCTCATTCTATAGGACTGGTGTCCTTCTAAGAAATGACACTGGAGTACTTTCTCCTTCTCTCCACATACACAAAGGAGAGGTCGTGTGAGCACACAGTAAGATGGCAGCTACCTAAGTCGGGAAGGGAGGCCTTACTGGAAGCAAACCAAGCTGGGGTCTTGATCTCAGAATTCCAGCCTCCAGAACCATGAGAAAATAAGTGTCTGCTATTTAAGCTACCCAGTCTGTGGAATTTTGTTACGGTAGACTGACCTGACTAAGACAAAAATGCAATGAACATATGAGCAGTACTGAAAGCACTCATAGTTATTTTTCAGTGTTGATGGATTTGCATTATTTGTTACTTTTGACCTATCAAAGAAGACAAGCTAAGGGAATAAACTCATTAATTAAAAAATTACAGATCTTGTTAGGTGTACAGTTTTTGGCCATGACTCCAGAAAAGAGAGGCTATCAGATCCCAAATTGAATTTGAACAAGGTCCTAGGCTCCTGAACAAATCACCAAAACGAAACCGCATGTATTTCAACAACCACTTAAGAGAATGTACTGGAAGTGATGGTTGCAATTTTAATGAGTCCCTAAATAACAACCCTGTTTACTGCCCATGTTTGGAATAAATTGAGAAACAGACACAGGAGTTGGACAGATGGAGACCAAATTGTCGGCTTTATTGCTAATAAAAAATAGATCAAAGGAGTAAAGGACATGACTTAGCTACACAGCCAAATGGACTTGCGAACACCTCCTAGAATTAGACCAACTTATTTATCCAGTTACTGGAAGAACTGCAAGCTGGCTCACCAGATCATCGCCAGCTCCCTAAGCTCACCAGCAGGCCCGGAAAACAGGCCAGAACACATCTGTCCATAATGCAGGCTTGCTCCAAAGTGGAGCATTCTTCCAGTCTCATTAGTCAAGATAATGCACTTCTCTTTTCTTGCAGAGGAATAAATGAGGAATCTAAGGAAAGGGGTCAGGACATAGAGTCTGAGTCCGCTGAAATCTCTCCACAAAGGAAATCTGAGAAGCATCAATGATTGTTTTTCCTCATGGGCAATGTCATCTGGTGTAGAATGAGTAATTAGAACTGGAGAGATTTGGGTCAGCCTGGCTCACGCTACAAATCTTTTGCTCAATTGAAGTCTTATCTGCTCTTGGAAACTCCCTGATTCTGCTTCCTTTTCATTTTCCCTAGTTTGAGTTGAAAAATTTTACCTTATCATCTAGGCTGATAGCATTTTACCTGACCATTCTACTTTTACATTTGAATTCCTTGAGGATGGACACAGTGTAATAGTTACTATTCTACCTTTACTGACTAGCACAGCGTCCGGTACATAGGGTACTAAATAAATGTCTGTTGTGTTTAATCTACTATTTTATTAAGATCAGTCCTTCCTTAAAAATACTGAGCAGAGATAAACAAACAAAAAAATTAATGAACATGTGTAATGTGGTCCATATTTAGTAAGATGCCCTTACCCATTTTGCCTTCTATATGTGTCAGATATATCAAGGCATAACCGAAGTAAAAAGATTTGTTTAGAATGACTGAAAAAGCCCTGAAAGCCATGTATATTTTATTGCTGCATTTATAAAAGATATATAGATAGATAGATGAAATGCTCCTTCCCTTCATTCTTATCACTAAAGAATTAGAGACCATCTATGGTAGCTATAAGTCTATTCATAAATATGTGATGTTCTCTCCTTCTGAGCACGTGGGAGGACTGACTTCCCCACGTCGAACTCAAGTTTAAGAAAATGGTATGCTTTTCTGTCTTCAATCTTGAGTTTTCCAAAGCCTGCTAATTTTCTAACATTAGTTCCTAATTTATACATCAATTACATTTTATCCTGGGATATTTTAGAAAATACATGCTGCTATTTTTTTTTATTACCAAGATATAAAACTTTTTGACAATTAATACAACATAAGTAGCATTTACAATGTAACCCTTTAATTGTTAGATCATGGGTGATCTAGCGCATCCAGGAAGAGAAATCAGAGCAAACTCAGCTAATATAGTCCTACTAAGTGACTCATGGCAGCATCTGTTTAATTACTGATATGAAATATTGAAACTTTAAATACTTCAATATTTAAATAGTTGGTATGGCTAGACATCAACCCTACTTTTATTCCAAAGAATGTTCTTCTCTCTCTCTCTCTCTCTCCTTCCATCCCTTTCTCCCTCTTTTTCTCCTGCTCTATTCTCCCCTACTTTGTTTCTTCCTTTTGGTGATTCTGCTGTCTTCTCTCTGTGTAATCTGAGGCCTTTTTTCCTCTGGCCCACAGACTTATTGTCCTTTCCAATGCTAAAACAATAGTGGAAGTTAAAGTTAAATTTTTTTCGTTTTTATTTTTTTGTTTTGTTACTATTTTTAACCTGAAAACATATTTTTAGAGCAATGTGCATAGCATGGCACTGCCTTCTACACTGTTTCAGCCCAGAGTCTGGCTGTTGAAGTTTGTTATAACCATTATTATGTTACATGAGTTACATAGTCTTATATACTTCATATTTTTTTCCTTACTGAAAAGTCTATGGAAGCAGTCTATGGAAAAGCATTGCAGTTGAAAACTAAAGTATGACTGAGTAAATGCATCAATAATAAACTGACTCGTGATCTTTAGTTCAAGAGTACCACAGCAGTGACAAACAAATTTTAATACTCATAATAATCATTAGTTATATTTGATGTGATACATGTAAAATTTTATATGTAACCTTTAAATAAATGTTAATTACATACACAATTTAGGAAGAAACATGAGTACTGCCAAGGTCAGAAATGACATCAGGTGAAATTACAAAATGTGTTAGAATAATGCTTTTCTTTTACATTGTCTTGAGAGCAGGGCACTAGATCTTACCTTTTAATAGTATGGCATGGAGTCGTTTGATACGATTTGCTAGCTATCCCCTACAGCTATGAACAGGCATAGCTACTCTCAAGGTATTGCTTTTCAAGCTAATTAATCAATGATCGTTATTCATCCTACTTCTCACCTGAAAGCATAATTATGATAATAGTCAGAGTAATGTCAGCCTTTACCCAGATTCAGATTTGGGGCAGTCTACAATTACATTTTCTCTTCTCAGTTGAGCTTATTCTGCTAATTCCAGGATGAAACATACTTATATTGTTATAAGTTTTTAATCTCTTTCGTTGTCATAAAAATACCCAAACCTGTAGAAAATAGTTATGGATTTATAGCTTATTTGAGCCAAACAGAAGACAAGCCTGGAAGCAAAATATCAATAGAGTGAGAAAATGTTCCAAATAATGACAGTTTTGCAGTTTCTTCTATACATTTGAAACTAAGGAGGGAGGTAAGGGAGACTACATGACAGTTACCAAAATCATGTGCTCCCTTGAGGGTGGTTATGCCCTCTGAGGGGTGTGAAAAGACGATTACTCGGACAATTTAATATTGTGTTAACCTAGATGCACAAGAAAAGTGGGCAGGACTGTTTTAAAACCTTTCACTAAAGAGGTTATATGCCTGGAGTGGGACCACCCACCATGACCTGCTCAGTTAGGAATTTGTGATCAGATCACCCTATGAAGTTTCTTTCTATCAGATTTATTACAGACACTCCCCTTATAAAAATAAAAAAATATAAAAATAAAAATAAGGCAATTTGCCATTCCCCTTATATCAACATTTTTAAGCAAACTCAAAGAAAAGTAAAACAGGTCCTTATTTTATTGAATAATAAAACATAGTAATGGGTTAATCATTTATTTTGTATTCAGAGTGAATTTCAATATTATAACCAAATGCTTACTTTATTCATTAAAGTTTGGTAAATGTATATCACTTATGGAAAAAGTTACTGTGTTTTCTAGATATAGTCAGACTAAGATTTCTCATGCTTTTTTTAACTGTAAATGTGTTAATATTCTGCTCTCCTTGGTATTAGAACAAGACAATTCTCCTTGATCTTCACTGTCTTCAGAACCCTTACAAAGTAGAGTTGTAAAGGTAACTTGAACTGTCCAAGATCAATATGCTTTTATATTAATAACTTATAAATACAGAATATATGAATGCCATTAAATCGAATGAGACTTTTAGGAAGGAGAAAAATGCACAGGTGAGTGAAAACATAAGCATTTTTAGGGTAGGAGTTTTTCACTGCTTTTTACTATCTATCCTCATGCTGAATGGAAGTCTTCGAATTTAAAAGTTACTCAGTAAATATATGTTGGACCAGTAAGTACCCTTTCACTACTTTTAAGGATAAGGTATAATACTGAAAATTTGTGTTGATATGTAAATTGTACATTGAATGGCATTTTCTTAGTGAAGTGTTCAAATAGAAAAACAATTATTCCAAATATAATAAAATCACAGACAAGAACATTAAATTCGCTTCAAAGAGCATACCCCCTACAAGGAATACTAAGTGAAAATCATATACATGTATAAACTTGTGGTGGTTACTTTTATCTGTAAACTTGACTGGGCTAACATGCCCAGATAGCTGGCAAAACATTATTTCTGGGTGTGTTTGTGGTTTTTCAGAGGAGATCAGCATCTGAATCAATAGATTGAGTAATGAAGATGTCTTCACAGGTGTGTGTTGGGGGGGCATCATCCAAACTATTGAGGGCCTGAAAAGAACAAAAAAGTGGAGGAAGGGTGAATTTGTTCTCTGCTTGAGCTGGATACCCATCATCTCCTGACCTTGCATATCTGTGTTCCTGGATCTCAGGCCTTTGGACTTGGACTGCAACTACACTACCAGCTTTCCTGAGCCTCTAGCTGACAGAGAGCAGATCAGGGAACTTCTCAGCCTCAATAATCATTCGAGCCAATCCAGCACAATACATCTCTTTCTATATATCTGTATGCAACCTATTGGTTCTGTTTCTCTGGAAGGCCTTGAATACATACATACATACATACATACATGCATACATACATATATACACATAAATATATATACACACATATGTACATATGTACATATATAATTGTTGCTGCTCATCTTTTATATAAAAATATTCATTAGGCATGATCAGTACATGTATTACTTATGATGCCTAATGAATATTTTTACAATAAAGGATGAGCAGAAACAATAATATTATCCCTGATTGAAACAAAATAACTATGGG
>NW_011888794.1:9519059-9530433 GCF_000151845.1 Pteropus vampyrus
GATATATATTAACATTTGTTTTTATGTTTCAAAATAACATTTTCCTGAGGATATAAACTCAAATGTTAGAGATATAATTCTCTATACTTATTAATTTTAAAGGTTATATATACAATATTTCATTTGTTTCCGGGATTTTTTTTAAACCAGTGCCCATCTTTTCACATTGAAACATTCAGTAGGACTGATAAGTAATCTTAATCTCATTTAGAAATTAGTCCAGGTGTCTATAGTGGGCATCTTAAAGTAAGTTTCACTAGAACCTCTGATTCCAAAATTTTAAATTTGTTTTGCAGGTTATTGCCACATTAGTGATAAGTTTTTGGAAATACCCCCAAACTTACTGAATTCTTTAATGTAATCTCTCTCTTTCTGAATTGAATAAATAATTGGATAGTATTTTCTTTAAATGAGGGGAGGGTGGGAAGAAAAGTCTATAAGAGCTTTTAGTTCTGAACTCTCAATGAAATCTTTTGCAGTATAGAATATGTTCTTGGTAAAGGTTAAAAATGTGACCTCCATCATTTATCAGACAATGAAATTCAGACAGGGATATACTGCAGCTACATTTATTAAGAATACACTAAATTGTTTTTGATTTAATATTATGTAGGTAGTTTTTTTTTTTTTTTTAAAAGAAGAATAATGAATACCCATGATTTGGATGTATATCTGAAATCAGAGATCAAATTTTAAATACATTACAAAGAGATAAAAATGCCCCTAGGAACTGAGATTTATATAATTGTTAGCTCCTTTCTAATTCTGACTATATATTTAACAGTGTAAAATTCAAACAGGTCACAGTTTGTACAAAGGCAAATTATTTTCATTGTGTATTAATTATCATTTCCAAATTATGCAAACTCTTTGATCTCTTGCTTCTTTTTTGTGGCTATCTGTCCCTAACAGTCATCACATCTGATAGTAAAAAAAAAAAAAAAAAAAAAAAAAGAACTAAAGAACAATAGTAAACTTGATTATTGTATTATTAAAAGTTTTATGTGTTCAATAATAAAATAATTAGACAAATTAGAATTTAATGTCTTAAAAAATTCTTTCAATTTATTATTTTTAGGTATCATAATTACTATAGTTCTTGGAGTGAACAATTTTCTCTAAAAGAGTTTGGGTGCAGGATGGTGTAGGCCATCATCACCCAGTCAAGTTATACTGGGTCTTTCTCTACAGTCAACTCTCTATGTTCAACTTATCAAGTTATTAAACCATTCTAAGTCTCAGTTGCTTTGTCACACAAGGATAATAAGTTATTTCACGATATTGTTATAAGAACTACATAACTTTATTTGTGTAACATACCTAGATATGGTTTCCATCATGTATTGTGATAATTGAGGGTCAGGTGCCTGGATGTGAGTCCTGATTCTGACTCCTAGAATCTTTGTCACATTAGAGCATTTACATGATATCCCCATGCCTCAATTTTCCTATACATACAGTGAAGACAGTAATAACATATACTTCTTGGAGTTTTTCGTGACATTAAATGTTTTAATATATATAAAATGATTATAATAGAGTCTAAAACATTGTGAGGAAACACTAAGCATTATTATTATAGGTGGTGATATTCAATAAATTCGTCTTCTCATTTACTTCCTCTTTATATTAGAAAATAAAAGCATTAAAAAATGAGTGATTAAAAATAAGCACATCATCCATCCTTTCTAACTTTGTGTCACCAGATGCCATTAATAAGTGTTAAAAAAATGAATAAAACTATATTCCTTAATGAGATGATTGAGAGTATAGGTTTTTTCTAGAATAAATTTTTTCACTTGAAATATAATATTTGTATTTTTGCGCTTCTCAGTATTTTGATTTAGGAATAGCAACATGTTTTTGAAATTCCCTGGTAAGTATTATAATAATCTCTAACAGTAAATGTTATAAGGGGATGATTGTCTAAAATGACTTCCCAATTATTTTCCATGTTTTGTGTCAAAGACAACTTGGATCTAGACGAAAGTATTATACCATTAGGTATATTTATTATAATGAGAACTGGTGGCAGCATAAACAGCTTTAAATGGCCCTATGCTGTGGAAACCCTCCAGACTCTCATATAATGCAGCTGGTTCAACTTGTGAAGAGGCTGGCTGTAACACCAACTGAGCTATAATTCTAGTATGAAGACCTTTCAATTTATATGGTGTTTCCAAACCACCTGTGAAAATTGCATTTTCAAAAGCTTATGGAATATTCATGAGATACTGCTGGGAACAATGGCTATTTCTTAAAATTACTATTCTAGATATGGTCACATATAATTACTAAAATAAATACAATCATTGCTATTCTGTCCCATCAAATATGTAGTTTCCCTTGTAAGTGCATTTTTTTTATGAAATATGTTGAGTTAATTCAGAAATAAATAAATATAATCAACACAGGATGGTCCATTTACTTGTCAATACTGCATAGAACTAATGAAAGAAATGACAGAGGAAAAGGTGGATAGATTTGATTACAAGGAAGAAAATGTATGAATGTACAACACATTATAAACAGAAGCAAATGCATAGGAAAGTATTTTAAATAATTATGACATTTAAAATACAAATAAAATGGAAATTGGTAAGATAGGCATGTGTATGAACAGTCTAAGGTAAACTGTTCATCCGTTCATCAAATGGTTTCTGCTTATCTCTAGATCCTCATCACTTTACCACACTATACTCCTGTTCTTAAACTATGCTTCCACCAAACACAATTATTTGGAATCACCCAATTCCTGCTTTTCTGAGATTTTAAAGATGAAATATGTTGAGTTACCCAAATTAAATACAAACTATCTTCAGCTCATAAGTTTCATTCTTTCCCAAAGGAGTTTTAAAATCACTTTATCCAGAGACTTGTAAGAGGGTAGATAGCTGCCTGTCTTTCTCTTTGCTCTCACAGTACTCAATACCTAACCCATTCCATTGTGAAAAATTTCCATTCTTCGTTCATTTTCACTCCGCAGTCAGAGACAACGTTATTGAATCCACAGTGCCTAGAGCATAATAGATGCTCAGTCAATGTGAACATAAAACATGATCTCAGCTTAAAAAATGGGCAAGAACAATGACAGTTCACAGTAAAAGGAATTCAGATTTATTCAATGGGAACCAGAAACAAAGGCACATGTTCTGTCACCAATTTTTGCAGGTCAAGGCCCCCAAATCTCAGTGATTCTTCAGTGTCGCTTGTGCCAATAGAACAAGACTGTATTCGGTAAAGCAGGTCAGAAATTTTATTCTTTGAATGGACAAGGATGAGCTCATGCTCTAAAAACCCCTTCTCCAAGATTTTGGGGAATTAGGAAAGTCTTAAAGAGTTAGCGGGAGGGAAGTTGGGTTCAGGGGTGGAAATTCAGAGAATGGGTGGAGATTTACAAGGGAGCATGCACAGCTCCCAAATATGCTTGGAACCTGCCTAGTGTATATTGCATGTCTCATTTTAATGCTAAATATTGCCCCCTGGGCATGGATATGTGATATCACACTGACCTGCCTTCAGCACAAATGCTGTCAGGTTGGTTTAGTCAGGATGCTGCCTTCTAATATTTTCTATGCACTGCCCACTACCATTCCCCTTGACTATAAACCCCGACTTGTCCCTATGGTATTCAGAGTTGAGTTCAATCTCTCCTCTACTATAAAGCCCATTGTAGTGGTCCCCCTGAATAAAGACTGCCTTACCTTCTTCAGTGTCAGAATTCTTTTCTTTTACATCAACAAAGTACATGCAATATCGCTATATAAAGAGTATGTGCTAAGCAATTTTAGCTGTTAACAATCTTTATCACTGTTAAAAAAAAAAATTGAACTGAGTAAATCTGAACATCTAATTGGAATGATTCAATGATTCATGAATTGGGAAGCATCCCATCTAGCAAATCAAAAGGAGCTCAGAAGGGCAGTAGAAAAGGAAAGGCTTTAAAAAGCAGAGGAGATGAGACCAGGAAGTTATTTAGCAAAGAGTAGACTGCTTCAGGCAAAGTAAGCTTCCTCTGGGGGAAGTCAAGGGTCTACTAGGCATGTCACCTCACTGGAACTGACCAGGCATTCCAGGCTGACTGGTTAAGATTACATTTCTGGGTGAGGTTGAAACTGCAATCAGGTTAGGTATTAAGTCTCAGTTTGGTGACATGGGCTTAGTAACAGTGACTCCATTTTGGGTCTGTTGTCTCTTTTTTGACATTATTATTATTATAAATTTATATTATTATTACTATTCTTTAAAATCTTTCATCACTGTCTGGCTTGAAAAATTTACATTGGGTAAGTGATCTCATAGCCACTCATACTTACTCTGTCATTGCATTAATGACAGTTCATTATCCTAAATTCAGTAAGAGCGTAGGCCATGTCTGTCTTGTTCACAGTTTTATCTCCAGTCTGAAGGAAATGGAAACATGGGAGACTCCATACATATTTACTGATTAAATAATTAGTTAATGTTCTAATCTAACTCAAATCTATCCTTTTATTATCTTTCTCCTAATCCTAGGAGACTCTTAAAATAATTGTTATTTTACAGAAAGTGAACTTTCTGTAAAATGGTTCACTTTCTGTAAAATAACAATTATTTTTAGAGGGGGTCTGTTTTCAAAACAAATGTTGAATAATGTTTTTTTATATCCATGTAGATAAAACCTCATCTAAATTATAAGCTACTTGAGAGCAAAAGATTCATCCCCTATTTTTTTTATGTTGTCCCATGATCCTATGAATAGTTTACATGCAATATATTTTTAAACATGTTAAATATTAAAACAACCTCTCATAAGAAAAGTGTCTATCTTTGAACTAGGTCCCTCCTTGCAATGACATCTTCTCATATCTAAATAAATACTTTAATAAAAATGAAGAATTTTTTTTCAAAAATTTGTCATGAAGCATATGGTTAATGGATAGTGTGCTCTGTCTACTGTTGTTTTAAACGTTAAATGTGAATTGGAGCTTGGAGATTACTATATATTTTTACGTTTAGATTATTCCAATTTTAGGCTACTTCCTTTCAAGAAATTTTAATCACTTACTGGCACTTGTCACAAGGTTTCAGATGGAAACGTTTTAAAAATATAAATTATTTCTGAAAGATTTGAATAACATTGCAGTTTAACTATGTGTTCAGCAGACCTCTTAAAGAAGGACTGATTTAATATAATGACTATAATACAATATATCAATATAAAATATTCCACGCTGGAGAGGCTGTGTAAAATTTTAACATTTGAACAGGTGGCAAATTCACCAAAACAACTTAAAACTTTATGATATGTTGAGAGAGATCCTGGTGTTTTACAATGACAGTCAAATTAAAATTTAATTTTTCCTACAGAGTTAATAATTAGCCAATGTCAGTGAACAAAAAATAGAACCCAACAATATTTGATTGTCATTTTGAAAGAGAAGGGGAGATAGTTTTCCTATCAAGGGTTGATAAATATTGCCATGTGATGGTCCTAAAATAGAGCCATGAATACAGAGGTGAGTAGCTCTTGATGAAGTGAAAAGTTAGGGATACGCATACATCCAGATGTTGATTTAGTGTCAAGCTTCTTTTTATTTTAATGGCGAAGATCGGCATTATATTAAATATCAGAATAAACTATCAAATTTCTTATCTTATAATTCATATTACTTGAAGAATTTAAAGTAGTTAGCCTACACATCTCTAGGATAATTTGAATAAACACATTAATTATTCCCTTTTTGGCTTGTTGGTTGAATGGCATCCAATGAGAGGACACATTCTCAATGCTATAGAATGAAGAGGAGTAGAGTTGAATCACCATCATTTACTGTTTGCGCCAGCACCTGTAAGTACAAAGCAACACATTGGGATGGCTACACATTGAAGTAGCCTGTAGAGATTCTTAAAAGCCATTCTGAAGAGAATGTTTTATTCTCAACATCTTCTTAGTTTATCTATCCAGTTTATTTCTGTGACCAGTTTGTTTTTTCCTGAAACGTTTATATCCCGGCAAAGTTGACCCCTAGCCCACATCCTGCTTCTAATATTTTCCTCCAGCTCTCAATTTATTTTTTCCCATGTGTTCTGTGCAGGCTCTATTTCTTAGTGCACCATCCCCATGTGTGTACATCCCCTGGGGTTTCAGAACTGCTAAAGCTCCTTGCCCTGCCAACTGGAATCTCTCAGAATACTCACCATGGGCGCTCTCTTCCCAGAATCGAGATTTTTTTCCCTTTTAAAGTATAAGGAATCATAATAGAAATAAATTAATTTTGTACAGAACTTTGAATTATAATGATCTTATACTTTGCCAAAATGATATTTGTGGCATTTATTTGTAATGCAACTTTATTTTGTCTCACACTATCTCCTTACATTCTCTCAGGGACAAATTTGTCCTGGAGAGATTTTTCTCTCTCTTAGATGATGTGATAGTCTGAGTAATGACCCACTGAAAGACACCCAAGTCCTACTCCGGGAACCTATAAATATGTTCCCTTTCTTGGCAAATGGGGCTCTGTTAATATGATTAAATTAAGGGCCTTTATATAGGGAGATTATCCTGGATTATCTAAATAGACCCAAAATAAGTCACATGGGTTCTTAGAAATAGGGACCTGTGGTCAGAGGGAGTTTCGACTTGGAAGAATGGACTGAGAGATGCAACATTACTGATTCTGAAGATGAACGAAGGGGATAATGAGTCAAAGACTGTCTAGAAGCTAAAAAAGACAAGGGAATGGATTTGCCTAGAGCTTTCTAGAAAGAAACACAGCTCTGCCCAACACCTTGATGTAAAAATGATGAGTCCTGCATTGAACCTTTGACCTACAGAATTGTAAAATAATAAGTTAATGTTGTTTTAAGCCACTAAATTTGTGGTAATTTGTTATGGCAGCAACAGGAAATTAATGTTCATAATAAAATCAAGTTCAATCTAATAAGTAGAATGTAAATTCCTTTATAATAGTCAAAACTCTAAGTTAGATTTATAATTAAAGCCTCTCTCCTTCCTCCCTAGCCGTTTCCAGACAAAATACTGTGTGTTTAGTTTCTACTTGGTTTCCCTGTCATTTTTCCTGGTTCTGTTCCTCCTCACAGCTGGTTACTTTCAGTTTCTGAAGCTTCTAAAGTTGCAGTAATTGGAGTCAAAAGAATAAATCCGAGAATGAATGTGTGTTAGACTGATCACATTGTGGAGATCTAAACTCTCCACTCTTTGAACTTGAGATATACTTCTTTTACTTTCGCGTACTTCTATACATTGTTGAAGACACCAACACCCCACCCCCACTCCTGCATTCCCGTTCTCCTAAGTATCTTAAATTCTCACAAGAATTACTAAGTGTCTATAAGGGCTGGTCATTCGCCACTTCTTTTTGTAGCCTCAAGTTGCGAAAGTCTACATTCAGCTCTCACCCTCTTGTGGCCCTGTTAGTTTTAGAACTTGTGCATCCTTCTCTCTGAGCACAGGTAACCCTCAAACTGCAGGTGTCCTTTAGATTTCTCAGACATTTACTTAGATACTGTTTGCTTTGTTTGTTTTTTCATACCTTGTTTAGTACAAAAACCCTTATTGATCTTTTACAGTGTGGGTTTGATAGATCTCCTCTCTCTTGTCTTATTACAATAAAAGGGGATGAACTCCCTTTCTGTCTCTACTGGGGTTTAGGATTCACAGAGTTCTCTCTGAAGGAATCTTTCTCAAGCCTTGTCTTCAAAGATGGTCTAACTACCTATACTTATACATATTTTCTATGAAAGAATAATAGTTATTGAATCCATTTTCAAGATCCACTTTGAAATTTCTGCAAGTTAGTCTCGCTTTGTCAAAATCTGGAAAGAAAGGACTTATTTTAAAGCCTTGTTTCACTTACCAAGACCTCACTGCTGTAGGCAAGTTGATTCTGATATTGAATAATGCTTTTTTTCCTCAGGTTTTAGGTATTTTGTGATTTAGCTACATGTTTACTCACCTCCATTTACCCTTCATTTCTTTATTTCTCTCTTTCACCTGTGTTTTTCTTCCATACTTTTTTTGTATTATTGCATAGAAAACAGATGGTCTGACTAAGGTTCCTAATATTTATTCATTTAGTCAATCAATGTTTTGACTAAATATTATTCACAAAATATTTGCTTCTTTATAAGGATTATTCAACATGGCCTCAGAAACTTTTGGTTTCATAGAGGCAATGGCCCATAAGTATCATAATTAACTTATCTATCCCTGAAATAAAAATATGATAATCCTCAAATTCTGCCTTTATATTTTCTTTATGGTCCCCTTTCGTAGGATAATTTTAATAATTCTATTATCTTCACTAATTTACCAAAATTTTTCAAAAATATAACATGGTCGATTTATTAAAAATGATATTTGGTCAATGCGTTTGCATAAATTTAATTAAATGGTAGATAAATATATCCATTTGATGCTTCTAATACTTATTTTCTCATAAGATAATTTAGATTATGATGTCAAGAACTCATTTTTATTCTCTTTTCGTTCTAACTTAACTGATAACTATATGCAAAGTAAATTTGTTTTATCTGTTTCATTTTTATCTTTTATGAATAAATTTTATTTTTTACTTTAACTTGAAAGAAAGTGTACAAAACTATAAAATATTTTTATTTATTGCTTTCTCTAACCATGGCAGCTATACTCTCAGGCCTGTGCATTACAGAACCAATAAACCTGGCCTTTGCTAGGGAAAAAATAAATTATCATATATCAAAACTTATAGATGTTGTTTTTTGTTCCTGATCAGTTATGTGCCTTCTTATTTCCCATTTCATAGTAAGTAAGAACCAGTTTAGAGTCTTCTCTTTTTCCTGTTCTTTAGTCATTCATTTTATTTTTGATGTCTTTAGTTCCCTTTGTTTTCCCTTCTGGTGCTTCAGTCCACTAAGTGTTGGAGCATTTGAATTTATATTCTCATTTGCAGAGGCAGGTTTCATGAATTGTACCATAGTTCTTTCATAGTTGAATTCTGTCATCCTGGTCCAGTGTTCTCATAACTGATCCTTAGATCTGAGATGAACTTTACTTACTTATTATCTCAATGTATTCTGAAACTCCCAAAGTTTAACCGTGGAGTTATCTCATTGTATTTAAACTTGTGTTTCTCAAATACAATGACATTGTGTCTCTGTTTATGTATTTAAAATAGTTTTTCCTTTTTTATGGCAGCCAGAGCCAATTAATATGTCATATATGTACCTTCGATTTTAATAAATAATACCTATTATCTAAAGTAGTATCATAGTTACACTCCCACAACAGTGTATGAGTTGTTCTACTTATTACTAACACTATCTCCAAACCTATGACCAATGTTTGGCTCACAACTCCCCTCTGGTTAAACTCACACACAAAAAAACCACAATATTTTTAAAGAGAACTGAGTTTCTTTGCTAAGAAAAAAATTTAGGTCAAGTTATCAATGGGATATATTAATTTTCCTACCGAATGACAATCAAAGTAATAGTTTCTCAGACAATTTTTCTTAGTCTCAATTCCACAATTGCCAGTCAGTGAGGAAATTAATATAAATAATTGGACTAATTTGTCAATGACGTATTCAATGAAAATCAGAAATCTTTCAACAATTGAATGTATTTTATGATTTCAAAATTTGTATTTTATGATTTTTCTCATGTGACTTATGAAAAAACTTGAAAAAGAGATATAAAAAGGAAATGAAATTCACTTTGGAAATGGGCTACAAAATAACTTTTAAGCACAAAAATAATGTTAAAAAAATTCAGAAACAAAGACATTCGGAATCCAATATAACTGAAGGTATTATTCTTATCCATTCGTACGATGGAGAATATCTTTAAGTTAAGCTGCGGTCTCAGTATTAATACATATAAGTTTTATATCATTTATATTAAAAATAAGTAAGAGGAGTTTATTTCAATAAAACTATATTAAAGGGAGATTTTACTTGAACTGGGTGGAGTGTGTTGTAACTGTGATAAAATTTCTCCTCACACAAAACATAGTTAAATGGTACAACTGTTTAAAAACTAGATTTTAAAGCATTAACTTATTATTTTGAACTTTTATTTTCAGAAGAGAATGACATTTTCCTGTGAATTTTTTTTGCTTATTAGTATTTGACTTAAAAATAAAATTTAATATTCATAAATTTTAGAATCTCTGATTCTAAATATTCAGCCTTAAGTATCTGATCTAAACAAATAATATTTGAATACTTTCAAAATCTCCAAAAAAAATCATACTTTTATTAAAGGCTTCAGGGACAGGTATCCCACATACATTCTGAGGCAGTTCACTCATGTTTGAATAACTCTATTGGCAAAAGATTACTTTTTATAGTCCTCTGTAGCTTCTCCCATTAATTCTTGTTCTGTCCTATGAATTTTTACATAGAAATTAATAAAATGCCTTCCGTATGATATCTTTTAGTATAAATGTAGACTACTATAAAAAATCCCTGGTTTAACTGTCCCCACTTCTTTTGAGCCATGAGATATAGTTTTTAGTTTTCATTTTATCTTATATTTATTTTCATTTTAATTTTTATAGTTTTTAGAAATGTTCTTATTAGAATTAAATGCAGTTTTCTAAGTCAAAGGAACTTAAATAGTGTGATTATATATTCTTTAAATCTTTACACAAATTATGTGCAAAATATTATTATCATCAACACTTATTCTGGTGATAAAGTGCCATAATTTTCATTGCACCCCCAAAACATCAGAAGCCCCTTAATAGTGACTGATTCATAAGACAGTAATCGCTAACTTTTAAAATATTCTCCTAACAAAAAGAATAACAGACAATTGTGAACCTGTTTGCTTTCTTGGATCCTACATCTTACATAAATTTTTTAAAGAAAATTAGACTGTCTAAAATTATAAGCATATATACAGCCATTCCTCATTATTGGTGGATTCTGTATTTATACATTCACATGTCGGCTAAAATTTATTTGTAACTCCAAATCAATACTCATGGGGCTTCACTGCCTGCCATTTGTGCACATGTGTACACAAGCAAAAATTGGCATCGCCCAATATGCAAGTTCCCAGCTGAGGCTGAACGAGGTGATGCTCTGCTTTCTTATTTCAGCTCCCCTACTGTAAACAAGTGTCTTTTTCATGGTCTACTAATGCCATACTTTTTACATTGTGGTTGTTGTTGCTGGTAGTGTTAATTTGGCTTATTAAAATGACCCCCTCCGTGCATCGTGCTGAATGAAGTGCTGTCTAGTGTTTTAATCAAAAAAGGCTGTTTTGATTACCAAAGGGTAGCGGGGGAGGTGGAAGGGGGGAGGTAGATGGGGTAAAAGGGGTTAAATATGTAGTGACAGAAAGAAATCTAACTATGGGCAGTAAACACACAATGCAATAT
>NW_011888794.1:9531258-9534625 GCF_000151845.1 Pteropus vampyrus
GTTTAAAGAGTATATTTTTATAGTCATATAATTGAAGTTCAAGTATTAGTTCTGTAACCTACTAGGTAAATGATTTTGGTCAAATTAATATATTTGTGAACTTCAGATTCTTCAGTTATAAAATAAATATAATATGTGTCTAACACAGCTACAGTCAAGATTCAATGAGCTCATATAGTGGAGAAAAGTTTGCAAAATACCAGAAAAATTTACAATTGCTTTTGAAAAGGCAAGTTCACAAGTATCTTTAATACATACAAAAATAGCATGAGTGTTTTAAGACTAATTTTTTTCAATATAAGATGGCTAATATCTGTTTAGATAATTATAAATGGTTAAATATATGATGTACTTATCATTGGAGATATCACAGGAGGTATAACTTCAGTAAAATAGTTGTGTTTTATTTTGCGCAGAGAGTTGTTTCCCTACTAAAGATAGCTAAGTAACAGAATAGTAAGTAAGAAAAGAGTCTCCTTTGTAACATTATAGATGTTATGTAGGCCTTTGTTAATACTTTTGTAGTCCCTAGAGAGAGCTCATAGGTTTTTAAGTTGAGTTTTAGGAAGATAAACCTAAGAACTGTGCAGAATGGACTGAAATGAGAAGATGCTGAATGATGGGAGAGCAACTATATATTAGTTCAAAGACGAGGCAATTTTAGGCTGAATTAAGATAGCGGTAACCTGAGTTAATAAAATAAAATAAAATTTTGTTTAAATATTTTCTTTATTTGATTTTTCAAATTATTGAACTCATGAAAGCATATTTTGACAATTTCAATGTAATACAAAATGTAGAAATGCAAAGCTAATCATCCCTTTGGCTCTTTCCTCAAAACAAACATACACGTACACACAAAACTCTCTCATCCTTGAGGTAATCAATTTTTAAACACCTGGTGTGTATCTTTACACTCTATTATCTCTACTTGAGTAAAAATATACAAGCACATATGTCCATGTATTGAAGGTTGTTTGTTTTTTTTCAAAGAAAATCATACTATATGTATTGATGTTTTAGACAACTTCTTTAGAACTCAGCAAATAGTTTTATGATTAATGATGATTTAAAAGAGGAAAAGAAGTCAAAGATAATAGAAATTTCCATAATAGAAATAAACAACAGAGCCTTCTATGAAATAGGAAAAGTGGGGAAAGAAGTGCTTTTTGGTAAGAATGGGTAAACAATTAAAGTATCATCTCAGTATTTTATGCTGAAATAGATTATTCATTCAATCTAATGGGTAAATGAAGAGTAGTGTTGTCATATTTATGTCTTCAGAAAAAAAGCAGTCCAAGAAGGTTCTAGTCTCTCTTCTTTGCCTCTTTTATAAATGTTAAATTTTATTTTACTTATTCAACATTTATTTAGCACTTGTTATATGAAAGATAAATTCTTTGATCTCTTTGCCTTCAGAAGACTTGCACTCTCTTGGGGAGATACAGAAAATATACAAATAAATAAAAGGCAAATGAAATATTAATAATATTTTCAAAGATATAACTAATACGAAAGTTATTAAACAGGGAGATATAAAATAAAGTATATACACACATATACATATATGTATATGTACTCCTGAGGCTGCTATAAAAAATCACACCAAATTTGGTGACTTAAAACAACAAAGTTTATTATCTACAAGTTCTGGAGGCCAAAATCTGGCTTTCTAGGGGTTCTGTGGGAGGAGACATTTCTTGCCTCTCAGCTACTGATGGCTTCAGATGTTACTTGACTTGTAGCTGCACCACCCTAATTTCTGCCTCTGTGGCCACATTACTTTCTGCTCTTACTAATTCAATCTCCCTCTGCATCATGCTTATAAAGATACTTGTCATTATACTTAGGGCACACCTGGATAATCCAGGATAAACACTTCCTTAGAAAGTCTTTGAGGAATCACATATTTTGCCATATAAACTAATAATCATTTTTTACCATATAACATAACATTAACTCTTTACCACGTAAGATAATATTCATAGGTTCTATGAATTAGGATGTGGATATATATTTTTGGTGGCCACTGTACTGCTCACTACAACTTATATATTATATTAATGTACCATAATTGTATATACATCCCTGTCTTCCAATTATTCCTGAATTTTTTTCTCTTTTTTTTCTAATTCTATGGTGACTCCCACAGAAAAGGGACTTATTAAATAGGTATTTGATTAATCAAGTATTCTGTTAAAAAATCAAAGGCATGTTTAAGGAAGTTGGGATAGAATGACGAAAGAGGGAAGGAGCAAAGTGGAAGCAAGAGGAAGAGAGCCAGCACTATGCATGAGCTAAACTTTACCCTCAGAAATCTGTCATTCAGGGGGAAGCCTGACAGCAAGTGAATATTATCATTTTTATTTGTGAAAACATCATATACTTATTTTTTCTTTTACCTATTTTATGTTATAGCTAATTCTATCTCCTGTATAATTCATAACATATTTTATGCTATAATTTCCTCTTTTCATTTATATTGAAATGATAAAATAAAGGTTAACAGGATAAACTCCCAGGGAGGATCAAGGACATCAGTCTGTTTTGTGAGCTTTTATTTTTCATGATTAAAAAAATGGTTTACCTAATAAAACTCAGCATCTGTTACATAACAGATGTTTCATATGCACTATGAATAAATGGATAAATTAGTGAATTAGAGTAGCTAGCTGCTAATTCATGGCCAGTATAATAAAGGAGAAAGAAGACTCAAGATTGAGGAGGTAAGTTGTTAGTATAAAAGCATTGTTTTTCTTTCCAAACAAATTTAATAAGAATTATACTCAGTAAAAAGCTGATAGAGAACATTCTTATCCCATGTGTATGTTGCCTGTTAAGAAGCAGTGAACTATGTAACAAGTGTGGGTACAAAAATTAAAACATTTAACTCATTTGAAATCAAGCTTTCTTTGGTCTAAATTACATTATAGCTATCTTTAATGCAAATTTCTACTGGATATTAATAAGAATATTTAGTCAATAGCTGCCTTTTTTACTTAAAATGAATAGGAAGACTGATTCTTAATTTGTTGTTATGTTTGTAATCGCATAATCATTCAGCTTCACTGATCAGGGGCATAATAAAGCACTGACTTTTGGGAATATATGTAAATGATAGGCAGTGACTAATTAAGGTAAGGAAACGAGTAATTGTGCCTTTCAGTTTATTTTCAAGAATTTTCAGTTTATGTTCAAGAAGTTCATAGGGTGGCAAATCCTTTTCTTGTTTAAGATGTTTAGCCACAATTTTGGCTGGAGTTTAGATATTAAGGTTAACTGAAATGTTTATTGAAGGTATAATGAATTTGTTGCTCATAAGACCTTGAGGACTGATAGGGGGTTACATGGAGTCCCTTGTTTGGTA
>NW_011888794.1:9535405-9537980 GCF_000151845.1 Pteropus vampyrus
TAATATTTCCAAATATTGCCCAAGGTATATAAATTTTTAAGACTAAGATATAGTGGCCTATTAATATGTACCTCATTTACATAATAAAAACATACTGCTTATGCAGACAGAGGACGAAAACAAACTAGAAAAAATATTGGAAATGATGTCCTCACAAAAACCAGCATGGAAATGTTTATAACAATACCATTCATAATAACCAAAAGGTGGGAACAGCAAACAAATGTCCATCAACTGATGAATGGATAAAAATGTACATTCGCAGAAATCTTTTCAACTACAGAAAGCAACGAAGTACTGACATATGTTAGCACACGGATGAAGCTTGAAAACACTATACTAAGTGAAAAAAGCCAGCTACAAAAGATCATGTTATATTATGCCATTCAAATGAAATATCAAGAATAAGAAACCTGTAGATGCAGAAAGTAAACTAGTGGTTGCTTGTGGCTAGCTAGGGAGGCAGATTGGGAGAACGGCGGGTACAGTCTTTCCTTGAGGTGATAAGAATGCCCTAAAATTGACAATGATTATAGTTGAACATAGTTGTAAAACACAAATAATCACTAATTGTATGCTCTCAGTTGTTGAATTATATTTAATATGAATTATATCTCAATAAAGCTGTAAAGAAAAAGTAAAATAGTATAAAGAGTACCTTTATATCCCTCACCGAGTTTCCCTTGTATTAACATCTTATATTTGTATGGTACCTTTGTCAAAATTAATGAAAATATTGATACTTCATTGTTAACGAGTATCCATATAGATTCAAATTTCCTTAATTTTTAAATGAATATATACATCTGTTCCAGGATTCCATCCATGATGCCATGTTACATTTAGGAGTCATGTCTCCTTACTGCTCTTGGTTGTGACAGTTTTTCATAATTTTCTCATTTAATGACCTCAAATGCTCATCAAATAATTTATAAATTGTCACTCACTGCAATTTGTTTGATGTTTTTCTCATGATTACACTGAGGTGATGTGTTTTTGGAAGAGGATCATAACAGTGAAGTGTCATTCTCAAAAAATAAAATTTTACTTTTTTATTGCTATTCTGATACTCTTTTAGTGTTGATTCTCATTTCTAACCTGTATAATTTTCCTTCTGCCTGAAGAAAATCACTTCACATGTTTTGCAGGGAAGATCTGATGGTTTTGAGTCCCCTCATGATTTGTTCTCCTGAGGTTTTCTTTATTTCTTTTTCATATTTGAAGGAAAAAATTGCTGGCTATAACAGCAGGTTTCTTGTTTTACTTGGAGAGTTTTGATTCTGGACTGCAAAACATCCCTTATTTTGTGCTACCATTGACAATCTAGTTTCAACTACTTCGTGGGTTAGAACTATTCAGTCAATTGGCAAACACCACCATTGTCCAAAGGCTGGAAATATGGGCCAATGTAGCACTTTATACTGCATTAGATTTAAAAACAATGACGGCAACAACACGCACATAAAAAGAAACCCCAAAATTTGTGGCAAATGAAAATTAGAATACATATTTTATTATTCTAGATTTTTGTTTCCTTACAATGCAAAATAATCATAGAAACCTCTGACTCAAGGAATAAATTTAGATCCTATTTATTAGATACTGAATCACAAATACAATATAGAAATTTTGGAGACGGACTCAAAAAAAGCTGAGTATTTTCGGTAGTGAATGCTCCTGGTGTTTTATTTATTTATTTATCTTTTTCACTTGAAATATTTGATCAAATTTATTACAGAATGATAACTATAAAAATATAAAATGTAGAAAAGCAAAGATTGCCAATAACCATTACGTTTTAAGATGAATATAAAAACGTCTTTAAAATTATTTCAGACAATATACACATGGCTGACAAAATCTGTATTTGATTTTTACTTTGAGCTCTTCTATTACTATAATTTGAGCCCTCTATTTTATTCTTATATTAGTTTTTAGACTTTATAATATATAACATCATGGTCCTTCTCAATCCCGGGTCTCTGGCAACCGCAAATTTGTTCTTCATGTGCGCAATTTTGTCAGTTGAAGAATGTTACAGAAATTGAATCATACAATATATAATCTTTTGAGACTGGCCTTTCTTCACTCAAGATTCACTTGAGATTCATCCAAATTGTTTTATGTATCAATAGTTGGTTCTTTTTTATTTCTGTGTCGTGTTACATAGTATGGGTCTATTGCATTTTGTTTGACCATTCACCCATTGAAGGCCATCTGGGATGATTCTAGTTTGGGGTTATTAAAATAAATCTGCTATAAACATTTATGTAATGTTTTGGTCCAAACATCAGCCACATTTTGGCAAATAATCTTTTATTGAAAGGTAGTCACAGTCATTAATTTACCTATCATCTGTGGCTGCCTGTATGTTATAAATTTGTCTGTGGCAGAGTTGAATAATTGGAACAGATACTGTATAACTTGAAAGCTTAAAATATTTACATTCTGGCCCCTTTAAAAATTTTGCTCACTGCTGAACAAAAGAGCAGAAATAAGAAAAGATGAATTCCTTAATTTAATTACATCTATATCCTTCATTTTAAAGAAATGATATTTTTATATACCAAGGCTT
>NW_011888794.1:9542307-9544417 GCF_000151845.1 Pteropus vampyrus
TCTGCATTTTAAAAAGGAGACAAGAATAAGATTTTGAAGTTTGTCCAGCTCTAGAGAAGGATAATTCTCTTCGAGTTCCATATTAACCATCAGAGCAAACATTTCCTGTCACTTCTTCATTCATTTCTATAGTTTCTGAATAGATAGGATCATTTCTCCTTTGTCTTTCTTTCCTTTCTTTTTTGTTTTTGGGAAGGAAATTTAAAGTAATTCAACTCTATTACTCCAAATCTTCTATCATAGAGCTTGAAAATGATGACTTTTCCAGTTGGTATTTAAATTAAAAACCGTGATCATGGGCATAGTTTAAATACACAGGCTGTGCAGTCATGCATATTGGCTTCAATAGGAATTTATTTCTTCCAGTACATGTTGTGTGGATTTAGAAAAGTTATTTAATGTCCCTAAGCCTGTTTGTAAAATTGGAATAAACTTGAAAGGGTTGTCGAGAGAAATAAAATTAATCCATGCAAAGTCCTTAGTATAATATCTATAGAATAAGAAAGTAAATATTTCTTTTTAGTAAGTTGCCGTTCAACAAATTGCCTCAAATGACACCGAATATATAGTCTGCAGTTAGGATTACTGTATATGTGTCTTTAATGCAACTTTAAATTTAAAATTAAAAATAAGTAAAATCCATAGAATAAAACCTCTGAGTAACTCTGTTGATTTCAGTTTGGTAAATCTCTGAAACTTTAACTTAAAGCTACTTCCAGAAAATGGGACTCTCAGCTAAAGATGTCATGATCACATTTTTTTATCTCTTCACACCTGCAAATTTTGCTTCCCACACTATTGTTTGATTACATTTTTATTAATTAAATGGTGTGTACAGCTTACATATGTTCAGTTAACACAGCAAAAGAAGCCTGCATTCTCATAAGTCATTTTAATGAGTAGGGCCCCTTTTATTTTAATGTGGTAATTAATTACGTGCTTAATAAAAATGTGCTTTATTATAGCAAAGCCTGGTCTAGCTGTGAATTATCAGCTTTTTTTTATTAACTCTTTTCTATCTTCTCAATAATTATACTATAAAAATTTGCTTTAAGTACAAATTTTGAAATGATTTTAACTGAAATAATAAGCTGTTCTTCAGATGTAAAAATAATTTCAGTATGATCCTAAGTATAATGAGTTGGTTATTTTAATTATTTTCCTACCCCACCCCCAGGAGCATTGTTTATCATCAAAATATACAGTCTGTCTATACATTAATGATTTTGCTCATCTTGACAGAACCTCTTAATTCCACTGACTGAATGGTTACATCTCCAATGAGAATATATTCCTAATGATTGTACTTTTAAATACAGCATAAATGTAGGATTATAATTTAATTATATTTGATAAGGAAAATGCTTAAATACCCTTATGATTCCATAGATCTTCTTAAAATATATCACTTAGGAAAATACCCTTATTGCAAGTTTCTGAATAGAAATCCAAAATTCAGTAAGTAAAGTTGTCATATTTTAAGAATTGTGTTCTGAACGTGAGTTCAGAAAATCGAGAATTCAGAAATGCTCAGTGAAATATTTACCTAAAAGTTATTGATTGTTTCAAATTGTTAAATACATGAAAAATTGTCTCTGATATCTTGGCCTTGCTATATAATGATAGAAAATGATTCAAAATATATAAAAATTGACTCTCTAATATAAATATTTGTTAAGATGCATTTTTATCTAGGTCAGTATGAACATTTTAGTGAAATAATGGGATTTTTAGAAGACTTTTTAACTAGGTGGGATAGAAAGCGAAGAATACATGTAATGACAAACTTGTTGAACATAAAATTCTTGTCACTCTTCTGAAACAACTGAACCAAAGTGCTACATTTTTCTTTAAAAAGTTGATACACAAAAGGAGAGCAGAATTATTCAGTACATTTTAAAATGTATTCATTTTTCTTCTCCTTCTGAGTAAGGCCCCCAACTGTGATCACATGCACATGAAAATATAAAATATGTTGATCGTACACATGAGGAAGACTAATGAAACACAGAACAGTATAAACACTATTGATAATAGTGAACAGAATAATTTGTATATGAACGCAGGTGAATTTAAGGGGTGCTTCTATCATCTGAATTCAGGAAATATG
>NW_011888794.1:9544467-9552004 GCF_000151845.1 Pteropus vampyrus
ACTCTCAGCTAAAGATGTCATGATCACATTTTTTTATCTCTTCACACCTGCAAATTTTGCTTCCCACACTATTGTTTGATTACATTTTTATTAATTAAATGGTGTGTACAGCTTACATATGCTCAGTTAACACAGCAAAAGAAGCCTGCATTCTCATAAGTCATTTTAATGAGTAGGGCCCCTTTTATTTTAATGTGGTAATTAATTACGTGCTTAATAAAAATGTGCTTTATTATAGCAAAGCCTGGTCTAGCTGTGAATTATCAGCTTTTTTTTATTAACTCTTTTCTATCTTCTCAATAATTATACTATAAAAATTTGCTTTAAGTACAAATTTTGAAATGATTTTAACTGAAATAATAAGCTGTTCTTCAGATGTAAAAATAATTTCAGTATGATCCTAAGTATAATGAGTTGGTTATTTTAATTATTTTCCTACCCCACCCCCAGGAGCATTGTTTATCATCAAAATATACAGTCTGTCTATACATTAATGATTTTGCTCATCTTGACAGAACCTCTTAATTCCACTGACTGAATGGTTACATCTCCAATGAGAATATATTCCTAATGATTGTACTTTTAAATACAGCATAAATGTAGGATTATAATTTAATTATATTTGATAAGGAAAATGCTTAAATACCCTTATGATTCCATAGATCTTCTTAAAATATATCACTTAGGAAAATACCCTTATTGCAAGTTTCTGAATAGAAATCCAAAATTCAGTAAGTAAAGTTGTCATATTTTAAGAATTGTGTTCTGAACGTGAGTTCAGAAAATCGAGAATTCAGAAATGCTCAGTGAAATATTTACCTAAAAGTTATTGATTGTTTCAAATTGTTAAATACATGAAAAATTGTCTCTGATATCTTGGCCTTGCTATATAATGATAGAAAATGATTCAAAATATATAAAAATTGACTCTCTAATATAAATATTTGTTAAGATGCATTTTTATCTAGGTCAGTATGAACATTTTAGTGAAATAATGGGATTTTTAGAAGACTTTTTAACTAGGTGGGATAGAAAGCGAAGAATACATGTAATGACAAACTTGTTGAACATAAAATTCTTGTCACTCTTCTGAAACAACTGAACCAAAGTGCTACATTTTTCTTTAAAAAGTTGATACACAAAAGGAGAGCAGAATTATTCAGTACATTTTAAAATGTATTCATTTTTCTTCTCCTTCTGAGTAAGGCCCCCAACTGTGATCACATGCACATGAAAATATAAAATATGTTGATCGTACACATGAGGAAGACTAATGAAACACAGAACAGTATAAACACTATTGATAATAGTGAACAGAATAATTTGTATATGAACGCAGGTGAATTTAAGGGGTGCTTCTATCATCTGAATTCAGGAAATATGTAATCTAACCCATAATAGAAAGAACTAGACAAAATACATAGATGTAGAAAATATGACTAATAAGATGTTTTGAAAAATTACCTAAAATTTTAATCCTTGGGTCTTGTTTCCAAACCAAATTTTTAAATATATGATTCAATGCAGTAGATTTAGATGTAAAAATTTTGTATGAATGCAATCAGCCAATATTCTTATGTCTATTTTATAGATTTTTGAGCTAAGTGCTTTTGATTAGTATTAGGTAGTAGATGTTTATAACTACGCTGGCCAATAGGACATGGGGTGCAATTTAAGTGACTAACGCATTATCTCTGTACTCAGTAGTAATTTTGACTTTTTAATAGTGTGTTTCTATCTGATATGCAATGAAATGTTGTCAGGTAGACAAAGCGATAAAAACTTAGAAAACTATGCATACATCAGTATTCAGATTTTAGAAGTTTTTGTAAAAAGCCTAAAAGAATAGTACACTTATTTTGCAATACCTTTCAAAGCCTTCAGTTTTACTGTGGTTCTCTGAATAACCATCTACCTAATATGGCAATATAAATTTAATTGAAGGAAATAAAAAAAATCCCTAAAATAGAGTTAAAAATTTACATAAATATTAGAAATTATCAAACATAATATCAAAAACATTTGATAAAAAGCAATTTGAACAATATTGATTACAATGTAAAGAATGCATGTTCTCCATTATATGTGTTCTCTCCTTCATTTGAAGATCATTGAAAAGAAAGAGAAAAAAATACAGAAAAATCTATGCTTGAGGAAACTAGAAAATAAATGTAACATTTAAAACACAATAGTTGAAAGTGGACGGAGCGCTAAACGCCATGAATAGAATGAAATGCTTGCTGCCTGCAGAGAGAAATCTCAATTAGAAATAAAACGACATTCCCTGAAGTACTCCTGAAACATGGAAAATAGCTGCATGAGGTGCTGCCAGAGTACGGGTGAGAATACGCGGTAAAAGGCAGGAGGTTGGTCAAACAGTGCAGGTAAAGAGAAATTAGGTCCTCAAAGCTAAAGTTCTGAGAATCCCAATTTCTTCTCTATTCAGTTCATTTTAACAATCAGGAAGTATATAAACTGGATAAACTGAAGCAAAAATCTTTGGACCGGGAGGCATAGGCACAGTAAACAATAGAATTAAACTATGAGAGAGAACGTAGACTTTTAAATAAAAATTAGCTAGTGAACGATGAGAACTCTTTAGGATTGGTTTCCACTAATCAGTTAGAGGATTTTTTTTTTTTTTTGAAACATTAGTCTTAGAGAAAAAGCCTGTGGATACTGACTTAGGATGACTCCACAAAAATTCTCACTCTCTGACCAACCCATAGTCATTCTACCAGATAAGCAACCTGTTCTTACAAGAATTTAGCCATCTTTTTAACACTTAACTTTTATATATGAAATGCCAAAAAGGAATCAGAAGAATTTGTTGAAAGTCTCCATCAGGAAAGACAGAAGGCAAACAAAACAAAACAAAAATTGTAGTAAAGAGAAGAAAGGGAGACAGCAAAAACAGTAAAACGATGTTGAAAAATATAACCTTTAATGTCCTCAGAGACAAAAGTTATTGCATCTCTAACACACACATGTACACACACACTCACAAACCCAGATTACAAAAAAAAAAAAAAAAAAAAAAAAAAAAAAAAAAAATGATGGACAAAAAAAATCATTTAATTGAAGACCTGGAAAATTAAACTGATGAAATCATTGAAAGTAGGGGGAAATTTGAGACAGAAAAGTAAAACTAGATGACATTCAACTAACAATATTTTCTGAAAGAGAGAATACACAGAATTAAGGTGAAAATATTATAATAATGACACAAGAAAATTTTCTCAAACTGTAAGTAATTCTTTCAAGTGAAAAAAGATCTAGAAAGGACCCTGAGAATGAAATGAAAGAAAGATCCAGCCCAAGGCATATGTCATTGAATTTTCAGAACACCAGGAGTAAAATAAAGATTTTAAATTCTTCCAGAGTGAAAGAAAGAAAGGATTAGAAGTAAATAAAATTATAATGAATAAAACTCTTAATATCTATGAGCAAATAGAATAAAACAAAGAAACCACAGTTTTAAAATTCTTAGTGAAAACAACTTAGAGATTTCTATTTTAATAGAAAAAACATTTCTATTGAGCAATATCTTTTTAAATTTTTTTATGAAAAATTATTGGGGGTGACATTGATCAACAAAATTCAATAAGTTTCAAGAACCTGAATATAAGAATCGAGACAATAAGTTGCATGGAAGAAAACATAGGAACTAAACTCAAGGACTTTGGACTTGGAGAAGATTTTATGAATTTGACCTCACAGGCAAGGGAACTAAAAGCAAAAATAAATGAATGGAATTATATCAAACTAAAAAGCTTCTGCACAGTAGAAGAAACCATCAATAAGGCAAAGAGGCAACCATTCAAATAGGAGAATATATTTGCAAACAGTGCTTCTGATAAGGGCCTAATATCCAAAATATACAAGAACTGAAACAACTTGATAACAACAAAAAAACAAACAATCCAATTAAAAAAATGTGCAGAGGACGTGAACAGACACTTCTCCCAAGAAGACATATAAATGGCCAACAGACATATAAAAAGATACTCAACTTCATGAGCGACAACTTTAAAAAACGTATTTCCTATGAACTCAGTTTTACAAATCAACTAGTGAATATTTTTCACCAAAACAAGAATAAACCAAGAAAAAGAGGGAACACACTGTTCCATGAGTGAGAGAGTAATGGAAAAGAGAAGGATATTGAAAGAGAAAAAGATAGAAAGCAGAAATACTATTAACAGTAGCTAATATTTCTTCAACACTTATTATGTGCAAAGTATAGAATTAACACTTTAAATTTTTGTCTACAATGTGAATAAATCCCACAATTATACCATTGAATGGGAGAAGTTGGCACAAGTGTATAAACTGTATTATTTGAATTTCTATAAAATTAAAAAGGAGACTAACACAGAAATCATTATTCTAGTAGAAATTCTAAACTATAATGATGCAAAATAGATTTTAAAAACAATAAAGAACCAGTATTTTTTAATCATAACTAGAGGACTTGACTTTTCAAACAGAGATTTTTTTTTTTTTTTAGAGAGAGAGAAGGTTTTAGGTCATAATTAAAATTTGGGGTGCACAAAATTGCACACACAAGGAAAAAGGATAATTTTCAGAAGTGTGGATAAATTGCTTGCTGTGACTAAAAATCATTCCAAGTTTTTGTGTACCACTTTATCAACAGAAATGATTAATTCTAATTGTATGAACCACCTTTTTAAAGATTAAGAAAGAAAACTACTTTGTGTGCTCACTATTCTTCATGGACTATTTTTTGCTTTTTTATTAGCGTACCTGTTCCCTCCAATTTCTACCCCCATTTGTACCACGTAAATAGTTTTTAACAATTCCCCTTTCCCTTTTCATTCAAATGCTGACCTTTATATTTCAAAAGATTAGTAGTAATAAGTGTCCCCCCTCCACACACGCACACAAAGTATAGGTCAAATTATTAACTTCCACTTTGAACATTTTCCCCACTTAATTCACATGAACTCTCCTCACATCTAACATACGCTTTTTCACCCCATACCTGTAAAAGAGATGCTTCTTTCAATTTAGGATAACCCTTTAACTGACTTAGTTATGATCCTAGGAAAGATTGTGAGATATAGTAGTGGTCTTGCTATTCTATTTTCTTAAACACCATAGCCAACATTTATTGAGAGATGCTTGCTAGTCTATTTTGACACACAAATTGAAGTACAAGCAGAATTAATGTACTTTAAATTTGTTTTAATTCCTTAGGGATAGGTAATCTTTAAGAGTCATAAAATGAAGTTTTAAATTCAGCAATGTTCAATCACCTTTTTAATGCATCTCTTCATGGTTGCAGTTACCTGCGATAATCTGGAAACACTTAAATGTTAATGCCATTTTGATAATAATAGTCACAATACTCCAAAGTCAATAATATGTTTCAAAAATATAATTATAGGAAAAGAGCAATACATTACGCTGTGTGCTTTTCAATAATTCATAATTTCTTAAATATTCACATCCATCACTTCAGTTTAAAGAACAATCTGTCCCCATAACTAGGTTGGAAATGTGCTTATTTGTTTAGACAGATGGGCATGCCCTGAGGTTCATTCTCTAGCTTAAATGCACAATTGGTTTTATGATTTTAAGAAGCAACTGATGAAAAAAAGAGTTGTATGTGCAAGAGCTTCTTTGGGATGTACAGCAAAGGAGATGCAAAAAATGTCTAGGAGTAATGACTAGTGAATGACAAATCATTCACTAGTCATTACTCCTAGACATTTTTTTGTTTTTTGTATTAAGAATACGTTTTTTAAAATAATTAAATTGCAATAATTAGAATAAATTTTAAAAAACTTAATACAAACTAGATTTAATAATTAAAAGAAGTAATAATTACTACTTATGACTACTTAAATATATGTTATTTTTTACAGCAAAAAAGCAAATGGTCTCATGCTAGGAAACAATGAAATTCCCATTATTTCACACATATTTTGAATAAAAATTATGTTTTTTACATTAATTTTTATGTGACTAAATTTTTTATTCTTATGTAGACAAAATGTCAATAAAGTGACAGAAATTATACAACATTCCCCAACAGATAACCCTTTAGACTTAAAGAAAAGAGGTCTACATTCTCGAGTTTTATCTCTCTTTCCCTGATTGATTCTAAGAGCAAACTCCTTAACTTTTCCATGTCTCTGGTTCTTCCTTAGTAGTATATCATAAGGATGTTTTAGAAAATGTTATACCTATGAAACCCAAACTTTAAAAAAAAAGAACAGAAAAGATAATTAAGCAATCCAGACCAGTTTTCTCAACTCTGAATATTATTCAACATACTTTAGAGAATGTCGAGTCAACACTATTGTTGAGATATTCACATAGCACACTTAATTAAAAAAATATTTGCAATAAATTGATGGATGTCATTTCTTGAACACATTTTTCTAGAATTTACTACAAATCTAAGGATCAGTTAATTAAAACTTGCCCTATTCCAGGTTAAAGCGTGTTTTAATATCTTAAGCTATTGGCTAAATACTTGACATCTACCTTCATTGCTGTAATAGCAATTTTAAGGCAAATGCCCTGGGCTCTCTACTATTATAAATTCCACTTAGATATTAATAGATTATTGATTTATCTTTTTATGTAGTTCAATAAAAAAGCTAAACTGAATTCTAGATTGACTTATGCTTTATCATAATCTAAATATGCATTTGGAAGTGGCAATGCACTGAATTCAAGTAAATTGCAAGTCAATCAAATTGATACATGTTAAAAAGAATTCAGACTATTCTTATAATTATCATCATCATCATTATTATCATCATATCTTTATCTTTCTTACACTCTTATTTATCATTGAAATAAGGTAAACAATGCAGCAAGAATTGAACTTGCTTTGTAAATTGCTGAAGGTACACTTCTTGTTGAAATTTCAGTGACTAAGCAAAATTTATATTCATTTTCATCATAACTTGGGGAAAAAGTCTTGCCTCTGGTTTTCTTGTTTTTATAAAATTTTAATTCTCTCATTTTTTTTATTTCATACTTTTTTTTCAAATTCCATACCCATGTATCAGTTTTCTAATTCATTTCTGACAATTTGTCAGCCTTACCTCAATTAAGTTGAAGAAACTTGTAGAGGCAGCATCAATCTAAGCTACCACCGTCATCCATGATTACTCTCTATTAGTTGGTCACATTTTAAGAAGGGCTAAAAACAAGCAAAGAACTAACATGCTCTGTAGTGAATTCTTAAGGGGAGATGGTAAAAAATTTGGTAGGCTTTCTTGGCTCAAGATGTCATTTCACGTGTAAAATCTTGGATGCTAGATTATGGTCAGGATTTTGAGACTGGCTCTAATTCTACTCAGACACACTCACTTGATAGGTTATAGCTCAAGTAAAAAGTGTGTGAACTACTTCAAGCCCCCATTGTATTAATGGAGTCATGGTTATGTTTATCAGTGTGTTTCACAGGATATACACATTTAGGAACTAAGTAAATGTAGTGCCTTATTAGATAAGAAGATGACATATGCTATAGGTTATAAATATATATTTAATT
>NW_011888794.1:9553634-9554907 GCF_000151845.1 Pteropus vampyrus
GTGTCCTGTGATAGATGATTGGATAAAGAGGATGTGGTACATACATATAATGAACTATTACTCAGCTATAAGAAGAGACGAAATACTGTCTCATTTTTTTTTGCAACAACATGGATGGATCTTGAGATTATCATGCTAAGGGAAATAAATCAGATAGAAAATGTTGAAAATCATATCATTCATATGTGGGATATAAATCTAAAATCAAAACATTCATTTTCTAAAAAAACTTTTTTTTTATTGTGGTAAAATATGTGTAACACAATTTACCATTTTAACCATTTTTTATATTGCCATGTATTCTTTCTTTCCTTTTTTTTTTTTTTTTTTTTACAATCACTATTAAACAAGGTGGACTGAAAGAATTCTGCAAGTTGACAGTTTGAGCAAATACAGATGAGGTGTCAGAAAGAAGTCTTGAAAAATGTGGCTTTCTAAAATCTTGCATTTTTCATTTGCATTTTCTTCTAACCAGAAGTAATAAACAAATATGTTTGTCCCAGTGCAATCTATTTCTCAAAACTTACTGATTACGATCTTTCAGTTTGGCCTTCAGGATATCTTTCCTGCAATTAGTTTATTAGTAATTGCTAGCACAATGGAGCAGAGTCGATGTCTCAAAGGAACAGCTAACTCTGATGTGGCTGTAATTCTTGTTAGAATGTTAAGGAATGACTGTTTTTGTTTTTGTTTTCCTACAGAGGCACAAAGAAGTTAGTGTGAATTCAATACTATTTTATTTCAGTCCTTAGGTTTTCTTAAATCCAGCAATATTTAATAAATAAAAAATATCTGACCATATCCTACTCTGTTTCCAGATCCATGACCTTGTTCTCTGTATTTTACCTTTGCTAGAAATATCTTTAATTGTTTTGCATGGAATCTTTCAACTTATATTCCAAGAATAAGTTTGAATTAATTGTCTAATTGAAGATCGTAAAATTAAAATCATTTTTTAACATAGGACATATCAAAATTAAATTTATTTCAATGAAAATTTAGTATAAACTGCTTAAAGTATTTCAAGTTGTGAAAATAAAGTTTGAAGTTAAATTAATAGTAAAAAAATAAAAAAAAAATTACCATACCTACACCTCACTTTTTGCTGTGTATATTATAAAAGTTATTTTTTATCCCCTGAACATGAAACTTTTTTCCAAGTTCTATTTATGAGGAGGTTTTATCAAATAAAAGGAAAGTGGCCTCAGTCTGGTCACAAATGCAAAGACATTTCATTTTCAGAGCTAAATAGGAGTGAACTGTCCTAAGTGTG
>NW_011888794.1:9555242-9562535 GCF_000151845.1 Pteropus vampyrus
TTATTGTGGTAAAATATGTGTAACACAATTTACCATTTTAACCATTTTTTATATTGCCATGTATTCTTTCTTTCCTTTTTTTTTTTTCAATCACTGTTAAACAAGGTGGACTGAAAGAATTCTGCAAGTTGACAGTTTGAGCAAATACAAATGAGGTGTCAGAGAGAAGTCTTGAAAAATGTGGCTTTCTAAAATCTTGCATTTTTCATTTGCATTTTCTTCTAACCAGAAGTAATAAACAAATATTTTTGTCCCAGTGCAATCTATTTCTCAAAACTTACTGATTACGATCTTTCACTTTGGCCTTCAGGATATCTTTCCTGCAATTAGTTTATTAGTAATTGCTAGCACAATGGAGCAGAGTCAATGTCTCAAAGGAACAGCTAACTCTGATGTGGCTGTAATTCTTGTTAGAATGTTAAGGAATGACTGTTTTTGTTTTTGTTTTTGTTTTCCTACAGAGGAACAAAGAAGTTAGTGTGAATTCAATACTATTTTATTTCAGTCCTTAGGTTTTCTTAAATCCAGCAATATTTAATAAATAAAAAATGTCTGACCATATCCTACTCTGTTTCCAGATCCATGACCTTGTTCTCTGTATTTTACCTTTGCTAGAAATATCTTTAATTGTTTTACATGGAATCTTTCAACTTATATTCCAAGAATAAGTTTGAATTAATTGTCTAATTGAAGATTGTAAAATTAAAATCAGTTTTTAACATAGGACATATCAAAATTAAATTTATTTCAATGAAAATTTAGTATAAACTGTTTAAAGTATTTCAAGTTGTGAAAATAAAGTTTGAAGTTAAATTAATAGTAAAAAAATAAAAAAATTACCATACCTACAACTCACTTTTTGCTGTGTATATTATAAAAGTTATTTTTTACCCCCTGAACATGAAACTTTTTTCCAAGTTCTATTTATGAGGAGATTTTATCAAATAAAAGGAAAGTGGCCTCAGTCTGGTCACAAATGCAAAGACATTTCATTTTCAGAGCTAAATAGGAGTGAACTGTCCTAAGTGTGAAAAGTTATTTCTCAACTAAAATAGGAAAAGATCAGATCGGACCACCTGTAACCATTACCCATATCTAGCACAAATAACCCTGGAGAGAGAACAAAATTAGTTCATTTTCTTCTTGAGAACAAGGTATATTTCCAGAGGTTTGTTGTTTTTCTGCCTCTCACTGACATTGAAATATAATAAGTCAACTACTCCCTAGTGCCTAGGTCACTCCATAATACTAAGGTTAGATATGAAAAAAGGAAATATTACCTTCTTCTGATCCATAAACTTACATTCACTAAAGAGTTTATGGATGTAATTTATAAAGAAATAATTTTATCATTTATCTATTTACAGTTATACTTGGCTGAATAGATATCTTGAGTATATAAAATTATGAAATTGAGATACTTTCAAGAACATCAAATATTTGGGACCTTAAATATTGTTTGATAACAAATAAAATCATGGTTTTAAAAATTCAGGTTTTGAAAAACCCTTTCAAAAAATTTTTTATGAAAATTCAAATTTAGAAAGAAATTTCTTGTTTTTTGCATGATCTTTAGGAAGTTCTTTCACTTTTCTCAGGATTATTCTCCTCATTTTAAAAATCTGTTATAACAATTGCCTTTTATGATTGCTTCTGAAATATAGTTCTCTAATTCTGTGATTCGATAAGTTATCTAAGCACAACATATGTATCAACTTTAACACTTTGATGTTCTTTGTCTCTCAAATTCAAATTTTCCTTTATTTTATTAGGATTTATTCAACATTTATCATGTCTCAGGACCTTTGGTAGACAGAAAAGACAAAATTACACTAAATCCAATTTATCAGCATGAAAGAAAATTAAATAATTAGAATAATATATACTTTGAAGAGGTCTTAAATATCACTTTTTCATTTATTAGAGTAAGAAGTATGACTCTTCTGACTGATACCCAGAATTTTTTCATAACCAGTCCAAGTTAACTTTTTTTAATGTTATCTTCATGTGTTTTCCTAACAAGAAAATTATATTACATCTGCAGAGGTAATTTAAAAATTGCATATCTATGCTCTTGATACTCCCGTGTAAACTTAATTCCCATTTTTCTGCCCAAATTTTGGGAGTCCATCTCCAACTACCCATCAGGGAAAGCTGCTTTTCTTTATCAGAATTTCTATAGCATTCACTGATATAACTACTCATTTAATGGCTGTTTATATTAAGATTCCTTTTAGGTTTTCAGTAGAATTATAGGTATATTTCTTATATACTAACCCATATCGAGTTCACTTAAATGAGGGTTTTATAAAGCCCTCCTTTCTTAGTCACCATGGCATGTAGTTCTGCATAATATATAGTTGATGCTTAATAAAATAATTATTGATCAACTCATTAATTGTTTAACTTACCTACATATAAGACAATGGTAGTGTTTAATTATAGAATGATACAGAGTATAAAGGATACCAGATAAAAATATGAAAAAATATAACTGCATTGTTGCAAATTATGCATCCCCAACATTTCCTATAATCTTTATTCACTGGATGAATGGATCTGTGAGAAATAAATTGAAGGTACTCTTAGATAGTTTTACTTATGAAGACACTGATGGATATGGGAAAAAATTCTGAGATTGCTGTAAAAAGAGCCCTTTTTCTAAACCAATCTCTGCCACTTACGAGCCAGCAGTTCAAGTCACCTTGTTGAGACTGTTTTTATCATATTTAGAAAAGAATGCGATCAACATCCTGACAATTTATCATGATTGTTCTGAGAAACAAATGAAATAATGAATTTTATAATATTTTGAAAAATTTTAAATATATATTAAAAATAAACTGGAATTTTCCCTTACACTCTCTTCTGCCGTGTTCAAGATTATTTCAAAACATATAAGAATTAAGTATACTTGTGTTCATAGTATAGACACATTCTCAGAGAAGATGACAAGAATAATCCACCATATTTTTGTACCTATCTCTTTAAATTGGCTATCTTGTTGGGTCCAGCTTTTGGAAAAAGTAGCATCATCAATGACACAACACAATTTCAAAAAACAGGAAAAGAAAATTAATCACTTTCAGGATTTCTATATTTAAAATGCTAACGGAAGTCAAAAGTACTACTATTTTGGTTTATATATAATTAACAAATAAGACTCAATTAAAAAAAATAACATGGAATTAGAGAAAAGCATGTGTGTCCATTTCATTATCTGGGATGATTGGTCATTTATAATAAAAATAGAAATAACCACTAGCCATACTTGAATATAATTTTCAGTTGTTTGGGGAGAATATAATATTAAGGGAAATAAGACAATCTGGAGGATTTAAACAAATGAAGTTTGTGAGTTACACACAAAAAATTCAAACAGAAAAAGGAAAGGGGTAGGGTGTATCTTTTCATCATCTATCATATTAGGAAATTTCAGAGACTGAATTACCAAACAACCTATGAAATGTGTGTATACTTTATAAGTTTTGGGAAATATATGTATGACTAAAAAAAGTCAAAGTTTCTTTCAAAAAAAGTCTTCTAGGTGCATTATCAGTATTTGTTGTCACTGCTATGGAAATCATCAAGCTGATAAAAATATAAGTAACACCTCTATTCTTTTTCTCTTATTTAAGCTGTGACAGTTAAGGGTGACAGTGAAGGGTAACTGGCATAGATTAGTATTTATAAATACTTGTGGAATAAAATAAATACATTATTTAATTATGATTGTCTTTATACCATAAAACTAATATTTGCTGCCTAATGTCCAATAACTTAATGTAATTTAAATAATCACTGAAACACTAAAATTAAATACTTGATATTCTGTTGAAATAAAATTTTTAAGAAATGTTGCTGATAAATTTAGCAGATTTCCTATCCCCAAATAGCTAATAACTAAAATTGTTGTTTCTTAACAAAATAATTGTGTCTTTTAGATTTGAATAAAAGGTTATTTGCAATCATATTTTCTATGAAGTTAAGAATTTCAGAATGTGGCAAAAATAGTCTGTAACTTTTTCTTTCCTTTTGTAAATTATTAACATTAGAAGAAATGAGATGTTGCAATGGAGAGTCAAGCTTGTGATTTTCAAACAGCTGTGGTTCCCTGAAAACTGACTTATAAAAATTGTTATTTAATTGATCCAATTTTACTGGGAAAAAAATGTTATCTAGCTCATTTCTGTATTAGCATTTTCACATCTTCTAAACTATGGAAGGATGACCACGAGACAGACATGCCTTTGGTTATCTTGAATGAGTTCACATAGAACCATCCATTCATGAAAGAATAGCCTCTTCAAAATTAGTCAGAACCTTTGATGGGACATTAAGAGCACAGAATTTTTGAGTATTACTGGACTCTCTTATCATGTTACACTGAAAAACATGAGATTCACATTCTAAGGTGTATCAATCAGTGGCGTATTAGTTTAAATCATTTAAATCCTTCCATAGAAAGTTTAACTTCAATATGAATAAATGCTGAAATAAAGACATTTTAAATCTGACATCCAAATTTTGAACAAATATCTCTGAAAACTCTATAACAAAATAATAAGTAATAAAGTGTTAAAAATAACAACAAACAAGCTTCTGATTATAAAATGGCACTGCATGGTTTAATTTATGTAGAAGAGAAAGGGGAAAACAACTGCGAGAATAATACATTTAAAACTTAAAGTTGAATTTTCTGTGGTTGAGAAACAGAAGCAAAATAAGACCTACCATTTTGTCAGCACATAATACTACATTTGAAGAATCAAAATGACCTACTAGTTGATCAGAATCATTAATATTTTAAATTTTCCATAAATAATACAACCATGGTAATCACATTTATAAAAACAAGAGCAAACATTATATCAGAAAATGTGACATTCTTTAGCTACTTGAAGTCTCATCAGTCTACTGTTGAGCTATGCCTCAACTGTGTTATCATTGGGGCTCCCTGTATTTCAAAATGGGGACACTTATGATGATTATTATATCATATCATGTGGCATATGTTATTTGTTTTGTGTAAACACAGACTCTTAGTAGCTAACATGACAAAAGTCTCTTTTTTTAATGGGATTGGGGGAAGAGTTTTGTTTATATTTATTGTTTTGTACTTTTTCCTTCATCAATCTGCTACAGGTCAGGGTTATTTGCCAATGGAGCTGACTTTCCTGTGGCTCCATCTTAATACATGCTTCCATGAATTCCATAGAGAGAATGGTCTTGCATCACCAATTGAACATGTTGACCAAGAAGAGATGCACGCCATTTCTGTCCCAAGTTCATTGGCCAAAATTAGTGGAATGGCACTATCTAGCTAAAGAATTGGGGAATATAATCCTGTTCCTGGGAAGAAAAAAAATTAATCAGATATATGTGAGCAAACATGCATGTGTATATGTATGGATGTAGATTACAAACATGATTTTATTCACATATGTGCATCATATATATGTGTACATATATATTATATTCTTTAGTAGAAAGAAGGTTAGACATTAATTAAGCCATGTGCCAATTATTGGATGAATCTGAGAAATGTTTTTAATTTTACCATCTTAAATCTTTTACCATGTTTAAGTCATATTTTAAAAAATCCAAGAAGTTCTAGTTCTAATTTCACTTTCATCAGAGCATTTTTCTCATACTATACATTATTTTCACCTTGCCTGAAAATATATAGTTTAGGTTATATGCCTTTTTTAAATAAGTATAATATTTTAGCCCATATGTCTTCTCTCTTTTATCTTATGGTGATTTGATTGTGGTGTTTGGAAGAAACAAATGTATTTACATTTTGGTAGTGAGGATATTGGATTATTTCCTAAATGCATTTTTTTATATGTGAGGCATTGTGCTGAGCATGAAGCATTTATTTATTTCATTGATCTGCCTTTCTGAAACTTTTCCACAAAGAAGAATCATGGTTTGTTTATACTTTACTTTTATTTTGAGGAAAACAAGCTCCTAAAATATTGTGGTGGTTGTCATTTTTGTTGTTTTTCAGGTCAAATATTTTTGATAAATCCACAGGAAAGGCTATTGACAACCATAAGATTCAAGCGGTACACAATGAATATATTCTTAACTGCATAACTTCTATAATAGCTCTATTTCAGATAAAGAAATCAGAAAACAAATGTTAATGGTCTGTCTTCATTTTATTTACAATAATAGGTGCAGCTATATTCTCTGGAATCTAATAGATAGAATCTAAACCAATAGAATCTAATTCTAAAGTCAACTTAGTGTAGGCAGTGAATATGAAGAGAATGCATTCTAAATTCTCTAGCTTAATAGCTCTCAAGATTGCTGTTTAAAAATAAAACTTTCTATATTCCATTACGATGTTTTCATATAAAAATACTAATCTAAGTAATTTTAACAGAGTTTATAGTTGTCCAAGAATTTGGTGCCAATCTGGGGAATCTCTGCTAGAATCATTTGCCCTACTAGGTCTGCAGTGGGAGGGATGTAAAGACCATATATCTAATCATTTCATTTGATAGATGATGGAAGTGATTTTTAAAAGGTTTAGGGTCTCAGTTCACAAATTTCACTCGCAATAGTGCCAGAATTAGAATCCATCCTCCTGATTTACATAGTAACACTTCTATTTTAAAAAAAGGATATTCGAGGGTAACTACCTGAAACCATACTTTTGATTAGATTTTCAAACATCTTAACTTTCTTTAAATTCATCTGTTTCGAATTCTGCCAACTTTAATTATGGATCATTTTATGATCTCCATGAAGAGCATCAAGTCAGTATGAAGGAACTACTGCCTAGATAATTTTAGCAAAACAAAGAAGAATTGGTCTATTTACCTGAATAAATGAAGAGATTTCTTATTCTCTTTTGATGATTGATTCACTATCAGCCTTCTGTGAGCCTCCTACTGGGCAGTTAAAAAACAGTCAGAGCAAAATCACACCTGGAGAAGATTGTTAGCAATATAAATTCATAGCCACTCACCTTAGCTAGACCTCAATACTGCTGAAAATTTTATTATTATATTTGTTTGGTCTAGTTTCTATAGTCAAACTTTTCTATTCTCCACACTTCTCTACATGTGATTCTCAACAGATAACTTTTCTTCCAACTTCAAAGAACAAATAAAGTCTACATCAGAAACAACCACTTCGAATTCCTGCTACCAAGTCTTTAATTTACTTGTATCTGCACTTATTCAATTATTTTTAATTTATGTAAATAGTATTTTTCAATAGAACTTAACTTTCTCTTGATGTCTTTAGGGAATATCCATGTTGGGGCGTGTGTGTGTG
>NW_011888794.1:9564560-9575797 GCF_000151845.1 Pteropus vampyrus
TTAATGTGGACATATTTTCATTTTAAAAATAATATCTAGAAATAGAATTGCTGAATTTTAGAGTAAGTGAATGTTTAACTTTATAAGAATTGCCCAGCAGTTTTCAAAAATTTTTGGACCTTTTGAATTCCATCAAAAAATCTCAGGTAGCTCACAGTCTTGTCAACATTTATTCTTCTCAGTTTTTTTGATTACGTATCTTTTCTTTTGCACTTTATACATTAAAAATCATACAGATTTCCCTGAAGATTTCTATAGATACAGTACAAATATTAAAATGTTGTTTTTCATGATTATTCAGTTAAAATGTATTAAAGTGTTTTTCTTTTTTATTTTTTTTCTTCATTTCTTGGTTTATTGGGATGTGTTTTGGTTAATCTTCAATTATATGAAGATTTTCCAAATATTTTAATATTAACGATTTCTAATAGTATAACATTGTGGTTCAGAAAACATGCTCTGTATTTTTTTGATCCTTTGAAACTTATAGACTTAATATTTTGATCATTCTGAATGAATGTTTTATATGAACTTGAAAAGAATGTACTCTGCTTTTATGGAGTGGGATTTTCTATACATATATATTACATCAGCTCGATCATTTGTGTTGTTCAAATTTTTTACATCATTTTAGAATTGTTTGTCTACTTTTTTTTTCATTTACTGACAATGTAATGTTAAACTATGCATCTGTGTTTGTGAATGTGTTTATTTCTTCCTTTAAGTCTATATTTTTTCCTTTATCTGAAATCTATGTTATTGCCTATATACATATTTTAGACTGTATTTTTTAATAATGTGTCCCTATTGTCAATATAAAACTACTTTATTTATATCTGGTACTATTTTTTTTTAAGTTTACTTTTTCTGCTTTTTATGCTTGAATTTTTTTTTTTTTTTGCAATTAGAGTTGACATTCAATATTATTTTATATTGGTTTTGGGTGTACAGCATAGTGATTAGATATTTATGTAATTTACAAAGAGTTCTTCTTGATAAGTTTTACACCTACCTGCCCATACACAGTTATTATAATATTATTGACTATATTTTCTATGCTGTACAATTCCCATGACTGTTTCGTAACTACCAGCTTGTACTTCTTAATCCCTTCACCTTTTTCACCCATCCCCCAAAACTCTTCCCATATGACAACCATCAGTTTGTTCTCTGTGTCTATGAGTCTGTTTCTATTTTGTTTGTCCATTTATTTTGTTTTTTGGATTCCACATATAAGTGAAATCATGTAGTATTTGTCTTTCTCTCACTTATGTTATTACCATAATACCCTCTAGGTCCATACTTGTTGTTGCAAATGGTACGATTTCATTCTTTTTTTTTATGGCTGAGTAATATTCATTGTATATATTTATCTTCTTTATCCAGTTGTCTATTGATGGGCACTAAGGTTGCTTCCATATCTTGGATATTGTGAATAATGCTGAAGTGAACATAGGACATAAAATAACTGTTTCCTTTTTAGATTTTGAATATCTGTGGCTTTATGCTGAAAGAATTTCCTTGTATGTCTGTGTAGCTGTTAATTTTGTTACCAGCATATAGTGGAGAGTATTAATTCAAAATACAATAATTATATTTTTTCCTACAAAGAAATCTTCCAATGTATTATGTCCAGCTAAGTAAAAATGTTTGTACTTTTTCCTGTTAAATAAATTTTTGTATTATTGAAGTGTGTAATGAGACTAGATTTAGTTAAAAAATAATTTCCTGGGTTTAGTTTCTTAGCTTCTTTGAAGCTAAGGCTATATTTCTCTCTGTGCTGTATGATTTTCTAAAGCATTTTTAGGAGCTTATAATTATTTTATTACTTTATTACAAATTACTCCTGAACTCTGTCATTTTTCATATTCAATTCTAGGTGTACTCTATTTAGGTTTTTAAAACTATAATTAGTCTGTTTTCCATGACTTTCTAAACGTCTAGATTTCTTTCTCCCATTTTTTTTCCCTTCAGGACAAGTTTAAAATATTAGTTCAGTATCTTGGCTACTAAAAACTCATTATTAATTTTATTTTTCTCTTAATTTATAGCAAGCTATTATCTTAACTGTTTCATTTCCTTCTGCTACATTTGTTGCCTATAGCTTTTATTTTATGTTCTCAGTTATTTTCACTTGCTATCAAGTTTTAACCTGTCAACATGTGTAAATGTATATAGGTGTATATGTGGCATCTTATTTTTTTTTTGTGCCAAGCAGTTAATGTTTTTGAGCTCTTATATATTTATGACTTCTTCGTGTTGTTCTGCTATCTTAAAAATTACTTTACTCAATGCCTAAAATACAACAAATATTTCACTAATTAAAAATTCCATTGATAAAAATTCTTTCCTAATAATCTTATAAAAGTATCTGATCAGGATACCTTTCTATCTGTTTTTGTTTCTCCCAAAACACTCAAACACAATTATAAAATCTTTTTTTTTTTTTTTTTAAACAGAGGGAGCTAAGAAGGTAAAGTTAGATGAATGTTTATGGCAGTGATAATATAGTAAGAAGAAAATTGTCAATTTGTTATTCTCCAAAACAGATTCCCTTTTCTATTAATTATGTTATTCTTATACATATGGACAAAAGGTATTCTTCAAAATATTTGCAAACCAGGAAAGATTATATTTATATTCACGTGAGCAAAAAAAAAAAAAAAAAAAGTGGAAAGATTAAGGAAATTCCAGACAAATAAAGATGCTGTGGAGTGCAATCATGATTTGGTGGTGCCACCCTCAACAGAGCATGATAGCTGAAAAATCTACCATTTGACATCTGATTTTTTTAAAAAAGATATTTATTTTATTGGGGAAAAATAATGCTGCCATTTAAATGGAATTTCTGCAGATTTCTTCAACTATTTTGGTTGTGTGGTATTCTTATTACCTTTTGGAGTAAAAAGTCTCTTCCATAAGAATTTCCCAATTGCAAACCGGAAACTGAATATTCAAATAAAACATATATAAACGCTGTGGAACTGAGTGATGGATATTCATGGAGAAATGTCCCTTTTAGCCAGGATCAAGTTTTGGAAACAAACTGACAACACTAACTGCGTTTTAATAAAAATCATTTCACTGCCTTAATATGCATGGCAAACGGCTGCAAGTGTCAGGTTCAGATAAGCCGAAAGCAAGATGACTGAAAGGTACATTTTCTAATCAACTTCCTGAATTATCTTTGACTCCTGGTATGGCCTCACATGTGACCTAATTATGAAGCATAACATGCCAATATTTTCATAACAAAAAAATGAAAATTGGTCCTTTAATTCTTTGGAAATAGTTCATGATGTTATCCTTACCGTATTACTTCAATGAATTTTAGATATACCCTTGCCCTTAAACTTTGTCTTCTGACTAGAAGTGGCAGATACCAGTTTTTGGTGACATTACTTTTATTTTGTTTCATTATGCACATTTTGCAAGTTCTCAAAATTATATATTTCAGTAGCTAATATTTTTTTTCCTGAGGCAATAGTTGGGTAAAGTCTTTTAAAAATGAATTTTATCTAGGGCAAGGCCAAAGTGGTTTACTTTTTTAAATGGAGAGAGTGAAGACATGTGAATTCAAAATAACATGCCTAAGTGTGTTTATTAAGAGTAGGATGGGAAAATTTGGTTATGTTATATTTTCTTTCCTGCTCTATGTTTCACTTTTATATTAATCTTTCTTTGACTTAATTCCCCCATGCTGTCCTGTTTTCCTCCTCTGCATCTTTTCTTCCTCCCTTTCTGACTTCTTTCCTTCCTTCCTTCTTTTTCTCCACCCCTCCCAGAAAACATATTTTGATCAAGAAAAGGCACAATATAAAATCCATATTTCCTAAGGTGTAGCCAGTACTGAAAAATGTGTACATGGAAGATAAGTAAGATCACTTCAGGAAATAGGTACAAAGTCTCTGATGTAGAAAAGCACTTGGCTAGTTCAAGAAACTAAGAGAAGACCAGTAGAGAAATGAAAGTTCTAATTGGTAAAATGTTACCTGTGTACATTCTGATAGCAATGAAAATGATAAAAGTTAGAGAAGAGAAGAAAGATGAACAAGTATTTAAATTCTCTAGTGAATGTCGATAGAATGACCAAGAGATGAAGAGGTGAAGGTAGGTAAGAAGGAGTGAAAGAGGACATTTTAGTATCATGTTTTTGGTTCTTATTACTGTTGATATATTAAGGATAGTAAAAATTTGAAAGTGGTAATTGCAAGCAAAGAGAATATCGGTGTAGCCTCCTGGTATGCAAAACAACAGAAATAATTTCAGACTGATGAAGGTATAGGGGAAGCTATCGTTTAATTGACAGCTGGTTTTCCATAAACGCAAAGATAATAAGAACGACACAAAATGGTGCAAATATAGGCAAGTTTGTTGATCATAAAGGTATAGAGAGAGGAGGAAGGGATGGAGGATTGGACTAGGTTAGGAAATACACGATATATTAGGTTGAATTGGTAACATGGGGTTTCTGTCATGGACTAGATCCAGCAGCACTCATGAGGCAAGATGGATTTATTCTAACAGTCTGAGATAGATAAGGTAACTAGACCTATTGCTGTGTTCCCAAATAGTCTCTCAGCTATAGCAGCATACTATGCACTCTTGGAGGTATATTTTGTGTTCTTGTCAGGACTTTTGGAAGCTTCATGCTACACTTGGTGTTGATATACAAAAGGCTAACTTTTTAATGTTTCATGCTTCCGAACTAATTATTCCAGTGAAGGTGAAGCACTGACAAGTGTTATTTATAATAATAAATAAATCACAGAAACCACAAGGCCCAAAGTGATGGATTCCTTATGATATGTATTCACAAATTAAAACAGGCAGCATATTACTTTGCTACATAAAAAACAATACTACAGACTGACTTAAACAACAGAGATTTATTTTCTCACAGTTCTTGAGGCTGAACTTCTGAGATCAAGGTATCGACAAGGATGGTTTCTTCTGAGGTCTCTCTCCCTGGCTTGCAGATGACCACCCTCTCACCGTGTCTTCACACAGTTGTCCCTTTGCATGTACATGTGACTGGTGTTTCCATCTATGTGTCCAAATTTCTCGTTCCTACAAGGACACTAGTCAGAGTGGACCAGGGCCCATTCCAAAGACTTCATTTTAACTTAATCACATCTTCAAAGATCCTCATTTCAAAATATGGCCACACGTAGAAGCATGGGGGTTTAGGATGTATGAATGAACATGTGGGTTTTGAGAGAACACAGTGTACCCGTAAGAAGCAGGTAAAGTTGCTGGTGCTTTTACTTAAGGGTCCATCCCTGTGCCTTTACACAGAGGATCGCCTCTTCTCCTGCCTACTCATAAGTTTGATAATGTAGAAAGCAGGCACTACTATTGGAGTTTAGTTGTTGGCCTCTTGTCATCTCATGAAAATGTAGAACTAGGTATAGATAATCTGATAAACAAATATAGTATGCAATGTTTCATTCCGTGCAGTCTAGATAAATTGTAAACCACTTCCAGGTGTGTATGAGTAAAAACATAAACTAGATTATATAACATGATAGAATCTGAAATGATTTTTAAGGAAAAAAAAAGAAAACTGACAATTAAATTTTGGATATGCTATTAATTACTTATGTTACATTAGACACCTCATCCAGACATCATCAACCTTCTTTTACTCTCTTCAAAATCAGAGGAATGAACAGATGCTACCAAGAATTCTTTCAGTTCTAAAAGTTTCTATTTGTATTTTTTCAAATATTAAAATAAGACTAACATAAAAATAAAGATTTGAGGAAATGTAACAATACGACACAGATTATATTACCCTTCCTTTATCATCTTAAATACCATGTATTTTTTCATAACTAAATGTTCTGTTTACATTTTGGAGAGGGAAAGACTGGCATTAAGCATAGCTTTGTAAAGCGTCTAATGCCACTTCACATCTCATGTTAAATCACATTTTCAATCACATTATTCTGATGACTTCAGAGAAGCATCACAAACTTCAACTTTTTCTTGAGGTTACAAAGTAAAAGAAGAGTTTGAAATATTCACTTACAAATAGGTATACTTATCAGGTGGTCTCGTAATATAAACCACACCATCATTCCCCTGCTACACTTCTAACATGATACTTTTAAAACAATATCCATCCTATCAAGTAAGGAAGGAAAGAAATATAACACAAACGAAAATGTAACTATAAAAACCTAATTAGATCTCACTATTTATGCAAAATATTTTCCATCTCTAAAGTTATTTTTTCCAAACTTAAAAAGATTTCATCATGATCTTGGTTGCCCACTCATTATTTCTTTGAAGCTCACATATAGATCCACTTATTTGGATTATAATGGTCAAAATAAACGATCAGAATTGGAAACATAGAACTTTCATAGCCTAGAATAGGTAGTCAAGGTTAAAGTTTTTCAATACTAAAAAAAAAAAAAAAAAGAAAAAATTTTATTTTTTATTATTATTTACTGATCCATTTGTTCAACTCATGTTTTTCTTGTTTCTGGTACTCCTCGGAAGACTTCCTACTTTCATATTCCATAACATTTGATATTTTGCAATTTGAAATGTCCTGCCCTCCCCACCAACTAACAATGTAAATACATTTTTAAAAAATTCTTTTTGTTTTACTGCTCAGTTAAAATATATCATCCTTTTTAGGTACAAAACAATTGTACATAGATTGTATATAAAAATACACAGTTTATCAAAAATTTTTCTTTCTTTGCTATCATCCTACGAAGGCCCTGCATTTTCCTTATCCTCATCGCTTGCATTTTAGGTAACAAATCAGCTTTTTTTGACCAAACATGGAAGTGTTGGGAAACCCTGACTGGGCATGCAAAAACACTATTCTATGGTCGATTGAATCCATGGATATGAAACCCATCAATAGGAAGGGCTGACTCTACTGAAAAAAAAAAATCTGTGTATGAGTGTACCCATACAGTTCAAACCTATGTTTTTCAAGGGTCAACTGTATTTCCACTGGTTTTTCTAAGGTATTTACTTCTCTCAGAGCTATCATTTGTGTATCATGTTACTCTCATTTTTGTTTCCTATCTTTGATGGCTCTTAATTCAGAGTGTGTGCCATTTCAAAGTACATTATGTTGTGTGACTAGAGTGCTTTGTTTGTTTGTTCGTTCGTTTATTTGGTTGATTGGTTGGTTGATTTGATTCTTTGAAACAAGAAACACAAGCTCGATTGAGAAAGGAGCTACTTCATGTTACAGCACAGTTAAATATGCATTAATCATTGATGAATGTAAAAAATCATAGAAAACAGAAACATCGAGGAAGGCAAATTTCATTATATAATTCGCCTGCTCACTTTCCTCAAAATTGCTTAAAACTGTTAGGTTTGAAAGTGTTGGCATTTATATGAACTAAATGAATTATGAAATATATGAATTATTTAAGATAATTATATTTGAAAAAATATAAAATATATAAAAAGCAAGTATTTTATTTGTGTTGATTACATAAACTCGATGGACTTTTTATTGGGTTTTATCTTAACATAAAGTTAAAATCTGAGTTCTTCAATAATTAATTGGTCTCATTTTATTAAAGTAAAAGAGTGCCCGCTACATTGTCTTCCATAGTCTTTGTTTTTAAATTTGCTGCCAGACCGTCTCTTATGGGGAAACATAGATGGATAATGTGCTTGTGCTTTTTTGACTCAGGAGAGTAAGCCAGGGTGACGAGTGTCACCTCCTTATCATAGCCATCCCATCAGACTCTGTACTGAACAAATAGCCCTTCTGTGTGGCTCCAGAATACTTTTTCCATGTTGAACATAAATCCCTCCACATCTGTTCTACTAACTCTGTTGCAGGGGGGAAAATAATTGTATTGATGTATTGTAAGTCTTGTTTCACATGTTGTTAAACCTGGTAGCAAATTCTCTCTCTCTTATTTTTTTTTTTTTTTGTAGATGCAAACCCAAAAGCCACTTTTAGTTCTATGTCTTTTGTTCTATAAAATCTTTCTTAAAAACACAAGCTATAAAACACTGTCAAGATTTTCTTTTTAAATTATAGAGCTCTTGATATTTAAATGTAAATTAAGATATATCTTTAAGTGATAAATGGTGGTTTTAAATTTATCTAAGAACCTGGTGGAAGATGGAGACAAAAGGAAAGAAACCTCATAAGTCACCTTCACTGATGTTGGCAAATCCCAGTATTTCCTGTCTAACAGATGATTCATGGAATGTCTCGAGGTCACTTTCCTCTAGAAGAGTGTATTCTTAAAGGGTAAGCAATATATTATATAAAGCAGCTTCAATATTTTTAGTACATTTAATAAATAAATATGAATATCTTGCCTATTTTGAAGTTTTTTTTTTTCTGATTTATTTACCTTGATTCTCTTCTTAATTTGCTTTCCATTGAAATACAAAGTTAGTAATATCTCCTGCCAAATAACTTAGTTTAGGAGAGTTCCAGCATTTAATATTATGTAGAATTTTTAACCTACACATGATCATGCGTTTCTTTGTTCAAAAGATATCTATAAAAATCCGAATTGAAAAACTTGGAATATGCTTCTGATACAATAATAGAATCTGAGGGTATTAAAAAAAATTTGATCGAATAATGGTCATATACTTTAAAAACATTTCCCATTATTATCTATTTAACATATATTTGAGTACCTTAAATGTTATACTTATAAAGTCGTATATTTATCCTTAGGATACTTTGGTGAAAGAGAAGTTATTTCTTCCATGGATGAAAACACAGATCTCAATGATTTCTTCACATTGGTTTTAATTATTTCTATCCTTCAATACCAAATACAAAATATGTAATTTTTTCACCGAAAATCTTTTAAGTGGTTTTGAACACCTGGTATATATTCCGTAGACTTTTCTTTCTCAAGGTTTAACAAGCCTTAATCTTTCAAATTAATATGTTTTAAATGGTTCTGAATACTATCACATTAATTTGTGTTCTTTTGAGTGCTTGCTCATTGCAGCCCTCTAGAAAATTGCCCATCGGGTATGTAACAATAATTCAACTGTGTTACAAGGTTGGAGTCGATTTAAAATACAACCATTTGGTATCCTCTGTCATTCAAGCAGCCTAGAATTACATAACATTTTTTGGATGGCAATATCAGACTTTGACACAAAAGCAAGCCTATTTTTGCCTTTATGATTAATTCAGCGTGGTCATTTTAGGGGTAGGTTCCCTAATGCCACACACCTTCGATGGCACGTTCACTTCCTGAGCACATCTCCAGGACCAGAGATCACTTCTGTGTCTATTCACCCTTGGCTTTGAGACTTTCCTTTACACCGTACCCTAGAGAACTTCTGTCTTCTGCAACCCTCTCATCTCTTCTACATTGTCATTTTATTCCATGCGTGTTCAGGTGGTGGAGGAGGCAGAGGAGAGGGATATTCTCTAATGCTCTGATTAAGCCTCACTCTCGGGCAAGCACTATGTCTCGGGGTTTGGGAGGCATAAGCCAAGCAAGTTTTCTTGCCCCTTCTAAAACTATGATTCTGAACCCGGCATATATTACTGTCCCTCCTCCAGGGTTGGTCCATATTCTTGTTTCTTTTTCCTGTTCTCTTAACCCATGGGTGAAGAAGTTGCACCAGTGCCCCGAGGTATCAACATTTGTTCTTCCTTCTACAGATTAAACCTTTTGTTTGGAGGATGAAGGATAGGATGGTCTGTGCAGAATTTCCGTAATCCCCGCTGTTTCTCTGTCCCAGCCGGCATCTCCATAAAAGCATTCTCAGGATTATCTTCACTACTCTCTGCCAGTGCCTGATGGGATAATGAATGAAACACCTGCAAGCAGATTTGAACCCACCCCCTTCATTAGCCCCCAGAGGCTTCAATTTTACATAGAAATTCACACTTGGCTTTTGAAATTTATTAACATTTTCAACTGGGTCTTGTAACTGGATTATATTATACATAGCAGTATGAATCCAGGTGTGGGTCCTGTTTCTCTTTGCATATGTCTATCTTTTACAGTTATGTGGTTTGCCTGCAACCTCAGTTCTCTGATAGGTTAGAAAAACTCACTAATTTGCAATTTGTCTATCTTTCTGCTTATTGCAAGGATGGGAATAACACTTTTTCAAGCTTACTGTATCTCACTTAGTGTAATAACTCTAAAATAATTAATTTTCTTTCAGCTTAATTTTATTCTGATGTAGGAAGCTCATTTAAACAAATATATTTGAGTTTATTTTCTTATAACAAATTAATTTCCATTCATAATTGGTACTCTATAACAATGTTTTGTTTATACAACTTTTGTGAGACAAAGCAATCCAAATATTTCAAGAGCTCACCTACACATTCAAATTCGATTTAACAAAGATGCTTATTTGGTTTTATGTTAATTGATAGTCACACTTGTTATCTACACAATGGTAGATATTCTTCAAAAATGTTTTGTATGTTTCAAAACATTATTAACCTCTACCTGGAGAGAGGGTATATAATTTCTGTGTCTGCCAACACATATATTTAAAGAACTGTGTAGAAGGATCTGGGTGGATAGAAGGCTGCTGGCCCCCATGAAGTTCTAGAGTTCAGCTTTTATGCCTCTATAAGAAATAACAGACTCTAGAGAAACCTGTTATTTTTAATGAAATGACGGCATTCATTTAGATATTGAAATGTGAGGGTCATTCAAGTAGGGGATTTTTACTTAGAAAATCAGAGAGAAATCTCAAACTATTTTAAGCAACTGTAGTTTACTTAGCTTAAAAAATCAGGTTCTTTATTTTAAAAAAATAAGGGAATGCAAGCACAGAAAGAAAAAAGCTCAGTCGTGTCCTGCTTTAATTTTACTCTTTCTGCTATGGTGTAGCTCTTTCTTGGTCTGGAACACCAAATAAGTTATGATCACTGAGAGGCTCCATTTGGGGAAAAGAAAATAAACCAGAAATTGTGTGGACTGGGCTGCCGAGTCCTTTTCTAACTGTAGTATAAACTCTTGCTCTGGTTGGATAGCCAAGGGCTAGTTGATAAAAAATATTGTTTTTCAAAATATAATGATTAGGATTTATTTTTCACATTAAAAATTTTTGTTCTTTGTCTTATTGCTATGAAAAATACATTATTCTTAAGAAAACGAAGCCAACGTTATTCGGAGACAAACTACATATTACAATTAAGTGGCCTATAGCATCACTCTAAGAAGGAATATGAATCATTTTTAACAGGTTTTATTAGAAAAACAAAAAGTTTTCAAGGAATCAGCATTACA
>NW_011888794.1:9576516-9578580 GCF_000151845.1 Pteropus vampyrus
CTCTCCTTCTCCAAATTTTCCTTCCACAGTCTTGACTCAGAATGTCCTGAGAATGTAAAACTGCCCCAGTTCTCACAAACTCAGAAATGTATCATGTGTCATTCCTGTTATAGTAGGACATTTTCAGAACACACAGGTGGCTATGATTTGTGCCACACACAAAAAACATGTGAACATAATTGCTACTAAGACATTCACAGAGTGCCATAATTCAGGGTTTTTCCAGATAATATATTATCTAACTCACCTAACTATAAGTTAACAACTCAAGACTTCCCTTGGCTCTTCAGTATTATCTCACTTTATGTTCTAAGAGTAGCTGTAAAATAATCTTTAGACATAAGCAATCCATCTCTTTGATATGGATCAACACAGCAGAAAAATTATTGAAGGAAGCCTATTAACATTTTCAGAAGGTTAAGACATTCAACTCTACTCTAAAAAGTGCTAGGAAAATGTTATAATTTTATAGTGTTTTACTCATTGGTCATTTCTGCTTGGTACATCAACATATGTAGTGAAAACTGAATACATTATATTTAGTTCTATGAGTTTCTCACCTCACAAAAAATGACTCCACCGTTAAGCCTATTTTCAAAGCTAATAATCTGGAAATCATCAGTTATTTCTCCTTTTTCCCTTACTGACACTATTAACAAACCAAGTACTAACATTTTCATTTCCTCAGCATCTAACAAATTTACCGATGTCATCTTTTCTAGTAAAGACAATGATTAGATTATCTCTCACCTGAACTAGCAGAACAAACTGTTAAATGGCTTGTTCAATTCTCCCACTAAAGTCGGATAGTCTCCAAAATCATGTCTGCTCTTTCATTCTTTCATTGGATTCTCATTGCCCTAAGAATAAAGCAGCCCACCATTTTGGGGGCCTACATCACGATGCTTTGTCTTTGCAAACTCATTTCTTCCCTTGTCTCAGTCACACCTTCAGTACCTACAAACACTAAACCTCAGATTTGCTGAACTATTTTTGCCCACCAAAGTGATTTTCTGTTTCTTCCTTATAGGTTTTTGCACATGCTAGATTCTTTCCAAAAATGAATCTCTCATCATTCATTCCTTCACTATCCATTTTTCTCATTTTTTTTCTGAACAACTCATTTATTTTCCATGTCTCTCCTTTAAATAGTGCTTCCTTTAGAACAATTTTCTGGCCCTTAGATTAAATCAGTTCTATCTTTTTAATTTTTTTTTTTTGCTTTTATCTTATCCAGTATTTCCTCCATTACTATATTTATCACATCTTAGTTTAATTGCCTATTTAATTTTCTATCCCCCTAAATTCTATGAGACTGCTGTCTATCTTTGCTACAACTGAATGCAAAAGATTTTACCAAAAAAAAAAAAAAAATGTTACCAAGGAATACATTTTAAGAAAATGAAATAAAACCCAATAGTCACCAAAATATGTTAATGGATATGCCATTTGAAAGATACACGTAAAGACAGAGAAATTTTGTAAACTAGGAAAAAATATAATATTGGAACTGAGAAGGCTGTGGAGAGTATTTGCAAGCATATCAGAGTTTTATTGTACTTGCAGGCATCAGGGATCATGCTAAAACTATAATTTTTTTTTCTAAAATGAGATATACGGAAGGCCTTTGGGTGGCACTTTTTAGGTGAGTCTTGTGCCTAGTAACTTTTTGATTAACATAATCGCGTCGCTTTGAGACAAATGGTTGTGGAACGCTGTGGTGCATAGTGGTTAAGGGGCAGTCACACAGCACTTTAACTGGCAGCACTTTGGGAGGTTATGAAGAATGTGCTTTCATATTTATTAACAATCAAAGAGAGAGAGAGAGAGAGAGAGAGAACAAATGCAATGTATCGCTTTTATCAGGATTAGATTCCGTGCTCCGGAACATAAGATGGCGCTTGGACAAGATGCTCTTAGAAGCTTACTTTTTATATTTAAATCACTTACTTCAGTATTTAACTATATATACATTAGTTTAATTTCTGTCCTAACTCTTCTATATGGGTTCATTAGCGTAGGAATATATCTGGGTTTTTTTTCTCCCTTTTTCAGTAGTATGTC
>NW_011888794.1:9578630-9591863 GCF_000151845.1 Pteropus vampyrus
TAAAGACAGAGAAATTTTGTAAACTAGGAAAAAATATAATATTGGAACTGAGAAGGCTGTGGAGAGTATTTGCAAGCATATCAGAGTTTTATTGTACTTGCAGGCATCAGGGATCATGCTAAAACTATAATTTTTTTTTCTAAAATGAGACATACGGAAGGCCTTTGGGTGGCACTTTTTAGGTGAGTCTTGTGCCTAGTAACTTTTTGATTAACATAATCGCGTTGCTTTGAGACAAATGGTTTGTGGAACGCTGTGGTGCATAGTGGTTAAGGGGCAGTCACACAGCACTTTAACTGGCAGCACTTTGGGAGGTTATGAAGAATGTGCTTTCATATTTATTAACAATCAAAGAGAGAGAGAGAGAGAGAGAGAACAAATGCAATGTATCGCTTTTATCAGGATTAGATTCCGTGCTCCGGAACATAAGATGGCGCTTGGACAAGATGCTCTTAGAAGCTTACTTTTTATATTTAAATCACTTACTTCAGTATTTAACTATATATACATTAGTTTAATTTCTGTCCTAACTCTTCTATATGGGTTCATTAGCGTAGGAATATATCTGGGTTTTTTTTCTCCCTTTTTCAGTAGTATGTCCTCAGAGTCTAATCCTGTGTTTGAAGCACAGTAGGGATTTAATATATATTTGTTGGATTAATTCATAAATGAATTAATACACATAGAAATATAACTTGAAGGAGTTGCATTATTACTATATTAATAAATCATACTTTTTTAACATATTTTTGATTGTTGCTATCTTAAAACTCATCATGAATTTTTATTGAGATTAAAATTTTAAAAACCATTTAATACAGTTTTTATGAAGTTTTTCAGTTTTATTATGATGACAACTATAGACTGGGTCTCACTGTGTGTCAGGTTCTGTTCAAAGGGCTCAAGGCACAACAGTGTTCTTGCTCTTATATTACTGATTTATAATTGACAATATTTAAGAATAGTTACTATCATAATAAATCCTGTATTGTATCTATAAATTATATGAGAAGAGCTTGTCTTTGTAGTTGGATTTCTGTAGAACATAGAGCAGGAACCTAAAGTTTCACATAATGACAGGAGTAAATCAAGCTGGAAGGCTATGTATAAGTACTATCATGATCAAAAAGATTCAGTTTTGTAATTTTATAAAAAAAGTGGTTAAGTTACTCACCATCTTTTGCCAGTTTTGTTGACTAATGTTTTTTTGTTGTTGTTGTTTCTTTTGTTTTTTTTTTTTTAGGCTATGAAACCAGGGCACCTATTGTTGGGATTGTGCAATTATAATATGTATTAGCCATTATTTAATTTAATCTCAGCACTGTGACAGTAACAACATACCAATAAAACTTTTATTGACCTACAATCCATCACTGTGATTGACATATTACATTTAAATAATGACTTGTATATATATTAATGTTATAGTAGCTATATTTACATTACCAATAATGAAATATTAAAATTGCCACTAAATTGTTTTAATTCATTAATTTGTTTACAACAATCATATTGCTAAAAGCCATTAAAAGTTTGTAGATACTGCTTATAGTATATTTTCTTTTTAAGAAAGATATAAAAATCAAATGAACATTTTTCAAATACATTTTAGCATCTTAATTTGTACCATTTATCTCACAGTGTCTGTTGGTAAGTAATCAGTGTATGGCTTGGCTAAGTTCTCCGACTTGATCTCTCACAAGATGCCATCAAAGTATCAGCCAGGTTTGCAGTTGTATATGAAGGCAGGAAAGAATCAGCTTCTAAGTTCACTCATCCAGCCACCAGCAAGATTTGCTTTTTTGAGGGCTTTTGGCCAGGAGTCATTCTTAGATCCTTGCCACATGGGACTTTCCATAGAGCATCTCACAATGGCAACTTGTTTCATCCAAACCATCAAGAAAGAAAAGCCAAACATGTGCCAGCCAAAGGTAGCTAGTCTTTTCTTGGAAGAAAAAAAAGTTTTATTTTTAAAATTTATTTTACTGTGGTAAGAATACTTAACATGAGATCTATACATTTGATGAATTTTCAAGTGTATAATATGTTAAAGTTGACTATTGTTGCAATGCTGTACATTGTTATCTTGCTTAACTGAAACTTTTTGCCATTTGATTAGTCACTCTGCATTTCACCCTCTCCTTGGTCACCGGTAACTGCCACTCCACTGTTTGATCCCGTGAGTTGTACTATTTTAGGTACCTTACATAAGTGGAATCATGCAGTATTTGTCTTTCTGTGACTTATTCATTTCATGTAGGTTAATTTCTTTAAGGTTCATTCATGTTGTTTCATATTGCAGAATTTTCTTTTTTAAGGTAATATTTCATTGTGTGTATATACACCACATTTTCTTTATCCATTCATTTGTTGATGGACATTTGTTTCCATAACGGGGCTATTGTGAATATTGCTACAATAAACATGAGAATCTTAATACCTTTTTAAAATTCGAATTTCAATTTTATGGATAAATATCCCAAAGTGGGTTTTCTGAGTTAGTTCTATTATTAAAATTTTGAAGAATATTTATACTTTTTTCCCTATTGGCTATATCATTTTGCATTCCCACAAATAGCGTGGAGGTATTTCAATTTCTCCACATACCTGCCAATGTTCCTTGTATTTTTTTTCTTATAATAGCCATCCTGACAGGCATTAGTAAACTTAAGCAAGGAGTTAATATTTATGTACTAAAATCTATAAAACATTGATGAAAGCAATTAAAGACACAAACGAATGTAAAGATATCCCATGTTCATAGATTAAAATATCCGTACTACCCAAAGTGATCCTCAGAACTATACAATCAATGGCATATTTTACAGAAATATAAAACACAATTCTGCAATTCATATGGAAGCACAAAAGACCACAAATAGCTAAATTAATCCTGAGAAAGACAGATGGAGGCATCACACTTCTTGATTTCAAAATATATTGCAAATCTTTAGTAATCAGAATGAAACAGTATGGTATTGGCATAAAGGCAGACATATAGACCAGTGCAAGATAAGAAAGAGCCCAGAATTAAAGCCATGCTTCTCTGATGAGGGGGCAAGAATACATAACAGGGAAATGATAGTTTTTTCAAGAAATGGTGCTAGGAAAACTGGAAATGCACACTCAAAAGAAGGAAACTGGACCCTCACCTCAACTTTTACACAAAAATTAACTTGAATAGAATAAAGAGTAAAATATATAGACCTGAAACTATAAAACTATAAGAAAACATAGAGGAAGAGCTTCATGACATTGATCTCAGTGATGATTTCACATTATGACAAGTACAGGCAACTACAAAATATAAACAAGTGTGTCTACATAAAACTAAAAAGCCCTACACACCAAAGGAAACCACTGACAGAGTGAAAAAGGAACCTATAGAATGTGAGATCATATTTGTAAAGTGTATATAAAATGCGTTAATTATCGTTAAAATATATAAGGAACACCCACAATTCAATAGCCAAAAAACTAACAACCTGATTTAAAAATGGGCTAAGGACTTGAGTAGACATTTCTCCAGAGAAGACATGCTAATAGCCAACAAATATGTGAAAAGGTGCTCAACATCACTAATCATCACGGAAGGGCAAAATCAAAATCACAATGAAAAGTCACAGTTTTCCATAACTTAATACTAGAAATGATCTCCTCATATTTTTGCTGCGTTCTATTCTCAAATAACAAGCCACTAGACCCATTTCACACACAAATGGAGGGCATTATTACACAATGGCGTGAGTACCAGGGGGTGGGTGTCATTGGGAGCCATTTTTTAAGTTGACTGTTATAACGTCAGTGAGACTATACAGCAGTTGTTACAATCACATACTCTGTGCCAAACCACTTGACTTTGCCTAGATGAACATTCTAGCTCAACTCTATATTTTCTGTGTGACCTTGGCAAGTTGTTAACATTTATAGTTGCTTCATTTTTTTGAATCACTAAACTATCAGCAATAGCTACTATCTCATAGGTATTGTGAAAAGAATAAATAATAGTTTGTCAATACTGGCACTATCAACATTTTGGACAAGGTAATTCCTTCTTGCAGGGATCTGTTCTGTGCAATGCAGGATATTTAGCAACATCACTGGCTTCTACCAAGACCACAATCCCTGTAATATAACAAAGAAAAATATCTCCAGACTCTACCAAATGTCCCCTGGAAAAGCAAAATCACCTCACGTTGAGAATTACTAGTTTAAATAATTTATTGCATATGAAGTTATTAAAAGTTTCTGTAATTCTATATATTAGCTATATTTATAATAGTAATTATGTTTTCAACTACTCTTCTACTCATTTAAGCACTGAAAGAAGAAATTTGAGCTCCAAAAAAAAAAAAAATGAAAAAGACACCTGAGCTAGAAGCCAGATCCAATAGGTAAGTGGAGTGGAGTATGACATACCCCAGGAAGCATAGTTATTGAGAAGCTCTCATAGTGCTGTCCACCCAGTTAATTTCTGTGCTCTTTGAAATTCCAGTTTTTAATCTTATTTTTATTTATGTTTTTGGTTTCAAGACAGCCAGGGAATCTTCGCAAAAATATAAATAAATTTGTGAATAAGAATACAAGTGATTTTTAAATATTGTTTTATAACAATCTGCTCAAATTTGACAACCAGATGTCATGTTCATCTGCATATAGGCTATGAGCAGTGCCTGAGGAACCCTGAATGTCAGGAAATGAAGGTCTAACTTGAAATTTTAAGCCATTAATTGTGCTGGAGAGAAAGAGCTATGGAAAATCATATGAAAATTGCATATTAGCCATCTTGAGAGAAGGATGCTAGTTCCAATTATAGGTTTGCTTAATACTGCTTTTTGAAGAGAAATCTGACTTTAAAAAACATTTTGAGAAGGCATAGTTGTTAAGTTAATCAATTCAATCAAGTGTCATAATGTTTGTGAAAGCTTTTCTTTTCAAAATTGGAATATATACCTATGTAAGAGTTGATGTTAAAGCAAATAGTAATGTCATAGCTAAAGAAGTTTTTACTAGTAATTTATTGTGTAGGTGTAAGAGGATGCTATTAAGATTTACCAAATATTTGTTGCAGCTGATATCTAAATACAAGTGCCTTGCTTATTGAAATAGCCTAATTCTAAAGCAATGACACTCCTCTTCATATCCTAATAAAAGAGGAAGGAAGATAAATAAATGCCTTTTTTTTGAATGTGAATTTTATAATTTGTTAAAAAATATTAGGCTTGCCATGTTCATCATCTAATGACATCATGAAGGTCCAATCCCAGGACGTGGTCACCCCTACACATGATAGGCAATGACACAAAATGTAACTTTTACTTTCTGCCTTGCCTACCTCAGACAAAAACATGCTTTTGCTCTAGTGATATGCATCTTTTCTCACTTTCTCATTTCTTTTAAATAAATTATTTATTTACCTTATTCCTTAATAGCCATCCTCAATTTCTTTTATTCTTTAAATTCTTACCATTCTATTTTTCGATACTCTCCCAGAAAGGGAGTTAATCTTTCAGAGTTTGTCTTTTAAAAATACTTTCTTTGTATCAAAAGATGTTATTTATCTATGTACTTATTTATTTAATTGATTACAAATTGTATTTAAAGTACTGTGGTCAGTATCGCTGAGAGTACGAAGATCAATAAAACATAGTTGTGTTTTCAGTACATTATGAAGGAATAGATTTGTATCCTGACAACCATAATATGAACCAGGATACACTTGTTTACTTGTTATAAAAAAGTAAAAACAAAGGGGCACACAGCACATCTGGTTGATGGGATACAGGAAGGAGGTTGTGCATAATAGTTATTTAATCAGGAAGAGATAAAGGAATTATAATTTCCGCAGAATTATGAGCACAAGTAAAGATGTTGTGTGTATTCAGATCATTGTAAATTGAAGAAAGGGTAATTGTCAAAGGATTGGTTGGAAAAGGAAGGTTCTAAGAATATCCTGAAGGACCCTGAAAGTCTGTAGAACAGTTTAAAAATTTATTAATATTTCAGTGGTTTTAACTGCTGTGAATCTAATCTTCACCCATTTCCTTTGAACACATTTTGTAATACACCATTTCTCTCTGTATTAGATTCCTACAACTGCCATACCAAAGTATCACAAACTGAGTGGCTTACCACAAGAGAAATTTGGGAAAATATAAGTCTAAAATCAAGGTGTCAGCAGGGTCTTGTTTTCTCTGAAAGGTCTAGGAGACAATTCTTTCTTGCCTTTCTCGCTTGAAGTTTCTGGTAATCTTTGGTGTTCCTTGGTTTGAGGTAACATAAGTCTAGTTTCTACTTCTGTCTTCATATGACCTTCTTCCCTATGTATCTAGGCATCTCTCCTTTCTCTTATTAATACATTAATCATTGGACTTAGGGCCCAACCTAATCCAGTATGACCCATTCATAGCTCGATGACACCTGCAAAGACTCTATTTCCAGATAAACATTCACAGGTACCTGAGAGCAGAACTTCAACATATCTTTTGGGATGACACAATTCAACCTGTGACACTCTTCTAAAGTGAATTTAAGGAGACTGTAATCTATTTATATATATGATTTTTCCAGTAAATATAATACCCTAACAATAAAAAGGACAACATAGAAATAGTTCATAATAAATATGTATTTTAACATGCTTAGGTACTAGTAAACTAAAAGATGTGATGAACTAGTCAAATGCTTACACTTGCAGATAGAATCACCAGGTGAGAACAATCCACACTTTAATATTGGTGGCCCAGCACCATAGCAACATAGACAGCAGTGGGTTGATTACTAGAAATAATGAATCGCTGTGATAAAGTGCTGAACAAAGTGAAAAACAACCTCTCCCCCTATTCACAAGATACTTAGATTTTGGAATTAAGCTTGTAATAAAATGTGCAAAAGTATTCTGTATTTGTATGTAAAATAAAGCCAATTTCTATTCTCAGATACTAACAAACAGATTTTTTTTTTCATTTTTCTGAATAGACATTGGGCCATGTTGAGAGTCATGGAAAAAAACAAAATGATTATTTGGTATATATGGCAATACCCTGTCTAACATGATGCCAGCCCCTCTGTCTTCATCCACTAAAAGCCTAGAACATCTCTGCATTCCTATTTTGTGAAAATGGAAATAGCCTCTCTCTATCAATTTACAGAAACACAGTTCAGGGGCAGTGTAGTTCTTGTGGAGACCCCAAGTCATAATTTTAAAACTATTCCTAACCAATGGGTAAGACCACAGAGTTTGATCTCTCTGGCGTGGTAAAGAGTGAAGTACTTAAAGCAAATAATACGGATAAGTCTTACATTCTATTCAATAGGTATTTACTGCTTTATGTGCTAGACACTAAATTACGACCTGAGGACAAAATGACAAACCAGCAAGATGAAAACTGCTTTCTTATGAAAATAATAAATCCATCATTGAGTTATATATGTTTTATATGTTATGATAAACTGTTGAATACATGTGACATACGAATATATTCATATTTGTGTACACATGTGTGCATGTGTGTATATATTCATATATCTGTATATATACATGCACATAATTTTAAGACTAAAATCAAGACTACCAAAAGGTTAATTGTAGTTATATATATATTTTTTTTCACTTTAAATGTTATTGCTTCTTTGTTGTTATTTACTGGATATTTGTGTAATTGTAACAAAAATCACAGATGTAAATTTACTATACTATCATCTGAATTAATTTTTGTCCTCAATTTACTAAAATGTATAGAAATAAGACATGTACTTTTGCTACACTGGCACATTGCAGGCATCGTTTCGGATTTTGGGGGGCTTCTTTCAGGATGTGCTACCCTGCAAGCACATTTCAGATCACATCATATAGGTGGACACCTAGGCAGGCCATACATATAGCCAACTTTATCTTTGGCTCAATTCTTAATCCCCCATTCATCATAACTTCACAAAGAATTGAAGATATTCACATGAGGAACAGATTGCAAACATAAAACGTCTACACATGTGCTTGATAAATAATACAAAATGGAGGAAGGCCAGGTTTTGGAGCTGTACTGTTGCAGACAGGTGGCACTATGCACATGACATGTGCATGAGAATAGAATCTATAATACTCTTAACGTAGGGATAGAGCTTTAGTGTGGTTAAGAAGTATAATGGTCATATATTACTGAAGGAAATACTTCTAAAGTAAAATGAAAGAACCAGTGTTCAATTATTATAGTCTATTCCGCCTCTTCATTTTATTATGAGGTTATTTCAAGTTCTATATTCTCTTGCAGAGAATGAGGGTATTTGTGACTTAGGATACATTTCTTGTAGTGCCTCAGAAACCAATTATCTTATAGCTTAGAAATATAGTATTAGAATTTATTTTTGAGAAAGTTAAACATTAATTCTTTTACATCAATAAGTATGAGTTAGTGTAAAGTATACAAGGTTTCTGCTACAAAATATAGAGAGAATGCAATAAGAAAGATAAATACAAATAATTTTATGTTACTTTTTCATTTTTAAATTCGATGGGAGATTTTTGTTTGTTTGTTTTCTGGTTACTATCAAGTGGATTTTGCCTTTGAGACAAAGCAGAAGTAGGAAAGAAGAAAAATATCTAGACGTATACTTTGGATGATTTTAGTGTTGACAAAGAATTTTTCTTCTAGATTTTTGATCCTCAATTATCAGCAACACTTCCTATAGTACCTATTTGCCATAGACTCTCTTAAAGAAAAGCCTTATTTCATTGAAAAATAAAATGGTAATGAATTGATAGCCTAAAGTAATGTGTTTGCAAAGAAAATGTGGTTAAACTCATTACATGAAAAGCTATGAATTTTTAAACAAAAACAAAAATTCAGCAAATTTTTGACTTATTTTATACCTATCAAATATTTTTAAAGACCTTTAAATAGCTTTAAATATGGTAGTCATTAGCTCAGAGATCTGATTAAACAAAATCTTTTATATTGGACATAGGATATTTTTATTAGATAAAGAATCAATAAAGCAAACCACGAATACTTACAAGGAGGTAATTAAGAACCACACTGGTGTTAATGGAGTTCTCTGAGTGACATATGTGGAAGAGAAGGTGACAGGAGACCATTAACTAGTGAGTACGTGGGAGAGGCCTGCAGAAACCAAGAAGGCTGCATAGAACTTGCAAAGTGTGTTACAAATCAGAAACCCTGCACCTGTTACCTTAACTTAAATTTGTAACCCTACTTTGAGAACTAATGAGCCCTTTTCCCCTTTTCTGGAAAAAGGAAAAAAAGAAGAAAAGGGATACAAAGTAATATTACTGAAAATGTTTAAGGACTGAAAAAAATGGTGCAAGTAGATATTTTAAAAGATTAACATAACAATAATTTATTTTATTCAGTCTAGAAACACAAGAGTAAAATTATTGATAGCAAACATTATTTTTTCCCTTTCGTATAAATGTTTTATAGCGAATATATCAAATTGAGTAAGAACAATCTCTTCTCAGCTCCCTGCCAAATGGGAAGATGTATCTTTAAGAAAATGTTGATACAATTTTGGAATTCTTTTATGTGCATTATTTACCAATAGAATAAAAAAAGTTTTGACCTAATCCTATTTAAAGTATAGTTACGTGCACTCTGATTTCCAGATACAAGTAATCAAAAAGTTTGATATAAAATGCTATTGATTCGGAAACTGAATGAAAGGTATAATACACGAATTTAAATAAATGCACTTAACATTTGAAATTAGTCATATCTTCTCTTACCTAGTTCAATTCTTTCATAAAACAAAATCTCAAAAAGAACAAAGGGCATAGAGAACTTACAATTAATCCTGGATATTATGAATATTTAAAGTACATAACTTTAAAATTGGTTAGATGATGATATAGACAAGGAATCCTATGAAAGTAGATGTTTTTTGTGTGTGGTAGATATGACAATTTCTGATTCCATATGTCAAGTTCTTGGAAGTTGCCACTCTGCCTTAAGAATATGGAAAAGTTGAACAGACAGAAAAATCAGCAATTCTACTTGGACCCAAAAGAGAGGCGAGGACACAGAGTAAATTGCCATTCTTGAAGAAATAGACAGGGAGTTGAGATTTAGGAGAACAAAAATTGATGAGTTGCTGGAGGCTCAGTGTGAACAACTCTGAGAGTTTAAAACTCTAGGAAGATTCAGTCACAAAAGGTTAACCTCCAGGAGCTCGACCAGATTCCCATAGTAAATACTGGAGAAGAATCCCCCTTGAGCTTCCAGTAAGAGAAGGGGAAAAGGAACCATTCTGAACCATAGCAGAGCACTCAGTTCTTTACAAAGCCTGCCCTCAGGAAAAAAACTAGTTAACTAGACCTCATTCTATTGGGGTATTATCAGAGCCAAAATGACCTGGGTAAGGGAAATAGCCAGTTCCAGCCCACTCTAGTCATCCTGTCCCATCTAAAGGGGGAAAAAGAAAAACTGAGAATCACTTGTAAAATTCACAGTCCAGAGGCACAGGCTCACTAAAAGTCTGATACCTAATTATGGGACTATGGAATACTACCTTCCCCCAACACCTCACCACCATGTTACAAAGGCCTATTTGCCACAGCTCCTTTTACCTAGTATATTATGTCTGGCTATCAAGGAAAACTTATAGGTCACACAAAAAGGTCAAAAAACATCTTTTTTTTGGAACCAGATATGGCAGAGATGTTGGAATTATCAGACCAGGAATTAAAAATAACTATGATTAACATGCTAAAGTCTATAATGTATAAAGTAGACAACATGCAGGAACAAATAGGCAATGTAAGGAAAGAGACAGAAATACTAAGAAACAAAAAGAAATATTAGAGATTAAAAAAAAAAACAATAAAAATGAAGAATGCCTTTGATGGGCTTATTAGTAAAATGGATACAATGAGGAAAGAGTCTCTGAGCTAGAGAGTATTCAAATAAAATCTTTGAAGCCAAAAAGCAAAGATAAGAAAGACCGAAAAAGAAAAAAAACTGGAAAATAATAGCCATAGTAGGTAGAACAATGGTAAAAGATGTAGCATACCTGTAGTTGGAATAACAGCGGGAAAAGGGGGAGAGAAAGGAAGAAAAATATTTGAAATGGCACACTTATGACTGAGAATTTCCTTAAATTAATGTTAAACACCAAACCACAGATCTAGGAAGTTCACAAGATCACTAAGCAGGATAAATGCCAACAAAACGACACCTCAGTCTATCATTTTCAAAATACAGAAAACCAAAGATTAGAAAAAAATCCTGAAAGAAGCCATTGGGGGGAAAAAAAAACATCTTAGTTATAGAAGAACAAAGATAAGAATTACATCTAACTTTTCTTCAGAAACCATAGGCAAAAAGAGAGTAGAGTAAAATACTCAAAATGTTGAGAGAAGAAAACTCACAAATCTAAAATTCGGTACCCTATAAAATTATCCTTCAAAAGTGAAAAAGACAAAAATAAAAACTTTCTCAGACAAAGGTTGAAGGAATTATTGCTAGGAGACCTACCTTACAAAAATTGTTAAATGAAGTTCTACAGAGAGGAGCAAAATAATATAGGTCAGATTCTTGGTTCTATATAAAAAAAAAAGGAAGAATATCAAAGAAGACATAAGTGAAAGTAAAATAAAAGCTTTTTTTAAATTTTTAGTCATAATCAATATAACAGATAATAATTTGTTCAAAATAACAATAGCACAATATTCTATTATATATACTTATGTATGTATCTTATGTACATAATTATGCTATTTATTTATAAGTAAAATGAATGACAACAATGATACAAGGGCAAGAAAGAGGGATCAGGATTACTGTTATTTTTAAGGTATTCACACTCCCCATGAAGTGGTATATTGCAATTTGAATGTATATGGTAGATATCAGATTTTTAGTTTCAGGGAGTTTTCTTTGACAGGTGGCATTTATAGCATCGACAGGCATCATGCAAGCAGAGATCAACTCCAGGAATCAACATCCACTCTTTTGCCCTAGGGTTCAGATTTGAAGACTACTCCAATGTGGGAAATGGAGAAAAAAAATGACTCAAACAGAATTCCAGTGAGAGGAATACATTATATTCTGTGTGAGTTAGAGACTGTATCTATATTTGCAGTTATATATCCCTGGATTCACGTAGGGGCTCAATTCATTGCTGAGAACCAGGGCAGTACAGATGAGACTAGCTGACTAGATCTCATTCTTAAAGTTATCACCTGGAAATCAAGAATCCCCAGAGCCCATGTTATTCCCCTGAACATTGACTTTTTAGTATGTTTTGCTACTACCCACAGAGTTAATAATTAACCACATAGATACTTCATATAGGATGTATATACTATGGGGAAAAATGAAAGGTAGAATTAAAAGACAATATAATTAACTTCATCATTAATTTTCTTGACAGGCACTTTGATATAAATGGAGAAGGAATAAATAAAACTAAAATTTTATATAATTTTGCCTTTAAAAAAAGAATAATAGAAAACATCATATAAATAGTTATTATCACCAAGTTGTTTTGGGCTCTTCAGTGAGAAAATGCAATCAATTAAATAGCTGACATTTTCAACAAATTACATAATATTTCGTGTTTTCTTTTCTCACCATGGAAATTAAGTCTCACTGTAAGTAAATTTAAAAATATAGAAACAAAAAATTGAATAATTATAGTTTCAAAATTCATACACACTGTTGTTATTTTGTTATATACACATATTTCATATATTGCACAGAAAATATTTAAATGGAATATTGATTAATTTAGTTTAACCTTATCTCTACTAAATAAGTCACTAATTCTTTTCAATACTACCTGCTAAACTTCCTTTGAATCTATTCATTACTTTCAATTTTCTTTGTCACCCTTTATTGCAGATAACAATCATTTAGTACCTAGAGAGCTACAATAATATTTTAACTGCTTTCTATATATTTAGGTGTTTTTTTTTTTTCCTTTTCAAGGCATTTAGATTCCGCATGTAGTTGGAATCTACATAAAACAAATTTTATTTGTCATTCTCCTGTTGAGGCCCTAAAGTCTTAAATCACAAACTTGTCTGAAAAGATCCTTAAAAAGGTAAACTGCAATTTATTTCTCCAGCCTCGTTATTACTTATACCTCTCCTCATTTATTCTGACAATTCAATCTGTAATTCGTTTTTGAATGTTACTTCTTCTGAAGATTCTTCCATGTTCCAATTTACAGATCAGATTAGGTTTAGCACCTCATACTTTCACTTTCATTGATCCA
>NW_011888794.1:9593133-9596332 GCF_000151845.1 Pteropus vampyrus
AAAAAAAAAAAAACGGTTATGTCTATCAGTTAACAAATGAATAATTTACATATAATGATTTGGAAATTTTAAGAAACAGTAGCTACTATACATATGCATCTTGAGAAATAAGTTTGATAAAACCAGTTTTAATGATGTTCCTGCAAGAGTACAGAAAAGATTTAACAACAGAAATGAATTTCAACTGTTCATCTATTATTAATACTGAATGTATAAACTCTATTAAGAAACGAGGAGGAACAGTTTAATAAGACACTGTCCTATGGATAGAGATGTGTCGATAACTCTCAAGTGATCTGTATATTCATCCATTCTTCATTAAAAATGAATGGCTATTTAATTCCTGACAAACTCAAATATCAACACTATGTTATAGAAAAAGAGGCAAGACTTTTAAAATGGCTTGTTTATTTATTTTTACTATAATTTTTCGGTGATACTTTTGTAGCAAAGTATTTGTCACTGCAACTGGAAATCTGACTAGGACTTCATTAAAAATTTATTGCCATTTCCCTTAGAGGAAAGTTTTCATGAGATGCATTTTTAAGTACGAAAGTACAAGTTAAGGGAAAGACAGATCCCTTCGAGTGCTGCTGTATAAATGGTCTCAGCCTTTACTTTTGCATCACAGCAGATGCCATTTGGAAAAGAACTTTTCATTATCCAGTTTTAAGGTATTTAATCCTTAAATAGGAATTAACGTTTTTATACTCACTGAAGCATAAATGAATTTATTTATTGACTATTTCATCTGTCAGAAGAGAGTGGAAATTAATGAACACATTTCTAGTGATCTAAGTTAAAATAACAGAAAAGTTGACATTTGGCATAGCAACAACACCAAAATAAGGAGAGAATATTAAGTAAAATAACAAACAAATACTTGGAAAGGGGCAAGACTACAGAGAGAAATTATAATAATATGCTTTTTTTTTTTGCTATTGTTAAACCATACTATATATTGATCAAATTTTTTCGGCTAAAGATAATTTGCACAGATTCTTGTTTCTCATTATGTGAAATTGTACTAATACTAATAAAAAGTTATTGGATGGACTATTTGGATAAATACGTAATGTTTACTTTTATATTTTTTAAAAATGATTTTTAAATGATTACATAACAATAAAGGCATTTTAATCCTTTGAAGCCATGTGACATATTATAAATTACTAATTTGTTTCCCTATTTGAGGACATTGTATAAAATAACACATTTTTTAGGAGTGAATTTAATGTTTTTAAACTTATTAATTGAAACTGATGCATAATATTACACCTTTAAACATTCATTCACTCATTAGGTAAAAGATATTTATTAAAAATCGATTGCATTCTATTCCATGTCTGTTCTGAGTGCCGAAGATATAATGGTAATAAAATAGCTATGAGTCTTGATGTGATAAGCTTACATTATAGGAGAAAAGGCATTGGATAATCAAATACCCACAAAAAAAACGATAAGTTGTGACATTTATCTGTGAAAAATAAAGAATACAAAGTTCATATCATTACAAGCCTATCTCCAAAAACAAGAATGAGCCCAAATAAACAACCTAATGCTTCATCTTAAAAAACTAAAAAAGAAAGAAATGAGGCCTAAAGTCAGCAGAAGGAAAGAAATAATTAAAATTAGAGCAGAAATAAATGAAAACAAACAAACAAAAAAAAATAGCAAAAATAAATGCAACAAAGAGCTAGTTCTTTAAAAAGGTTAATAAAATTGACAACCTCCCGGCTAGATTCACTAAAGAAAAAAGAGAAAGGACACAAACAAACAAAATCAAGGATGAAAGAGAGGAAATTATGACAGACATTGCAGAAATGCAAAAGATCATATAAGAGTACTATGAAAACGTATATAACACCAAATTTAATAACAAATGTTCGAGAGGATGCAGAGAAAAAGGAACCCTCATACACTTCTGGTGGGACTGAAAATTGATACAGCCACTATGGAAAACACTATGGAGGTTCCTCAAAAATCTAAGAATTGATCTACCATATGATCCAGCAATCCTACTACTGGGTATTTACCCAAAGACTTGAAAATTCATATCCAAAAAGATATTTGCACTCTGATGTTCATAGTAGCGTTATTAACAGTGGCCAGGACATGGAAGCAACTGAAGTGTCCTACAATAGATGATTAGCTAAAGAAGCTGTGGTACATATATACAAGGGAACATTACTCAGCCATAAGAAGAGATGAAATGCTGTCATTTGCAACAACATGAATGGGCTTTGAAATAATCATACTAAGCGAAATAAGCCAGACAGAAAAAGTTGAAAATCACATGATATCACTTATATGTAGGATATAAACCTAAAAGCAACAAATGGACTAGTGGTTACCAGACAGGAGGAGGAGGGGGAAACAATAAATAAAATGTTAAATAAATAAGTAAATAAAATGTTAAAAAAAAAAAAAGAAGAAAAATACAGAACAATATGAGAAATTATATCAGGGTTATCAGATTTGGATTGGGGTTTATGGAAAGCATGCCAGAAGATGAGGAATAAGGTAAAACTTAAAGGATAAATAGAAAGTTATCCAAAGAACCAGTGCAGGGCATTGTAGTTAAAAGAAGTACTATGTGCTTTCATGTCCAGAGATGATGATGATGATGATGATGATGATGATGATGATGATGATGATAATAATAATAAAGCTTAATAAATACAGTCATTGAAAGTAAGCCAACGTAGCTGGAAATCAATGAGGGTGGTAAAATGATGCAAGAAGAGACTCAGGAGTTTCCAGATAAGGATGGGATTTGTTGGAAAAAATTTAGGAGTTTGAATTTTGCACTGTGCTTATTGGTGGCCCATGAAGAATTTTAACAAGGAAAATGATAAGTATTTATTTCCATTTTGAGAGTAAAATCTAGCTTCAGAAAAATAGAATGGGGGGGGTAAGGTAGGATGAAACGTAGAGACAATAAGGAGGTATTACTGGCAAGAAATAATTATAGCTTGAATTAGAGAAGTTACAGTTGCAATACAGAAAATTGCAGATTTGAAATACATTTTGAAGTAAGTCACCATAACTTGATAATTGACAGGTGGTTGAGAGAGAAGAGCCAAAGGGGCCTACGCTATGTGCAGATTGGAAAGTCTAAAAGAAGGAAAGATTTATAAGAAATATTAAAATTACATTTGGGATATAAGTTGTCTAAATTCAATTGAGACATCTGAGT
>NW_011888794.1:9596382-9603887 GCF_000151845.1 Pteropus vampyrus
CAGATTGGAAAGTCTAAAAGAAGGAAAGATTTATAAGAAATATTAAAATTACATTTGGGATATAAGTTGTCTAAATTCAATTGAGACATCTGAGTGGAAATATCTAGGACTTAAATGAAAATCGGATTAGAACTCAAAGGAGAGTTTTAGAGTCCAGATATATTAGTTGGTGATCATAGTTTATATGTATTGACTATATTTACCATAGCATTTATAATAATCTATTATATTTTTTCCTTGTATATGTTTTCCTGAGTAGGAAATAAATCTCAGTTTGGTGAATGTATTATGCTTTTCTTGTATTTCTCTGTGTAGTTCAATGACCAGTGCATGGAAGATATTTGATAAACATTTACCAAATTCATAATGACTTATTTAAAAAAATAAAAATGGTATGAGAATATTAATAATAAAGTAAGACCGGCTGGCTACAGACTCCGATATAGTATTTATGAATTGTGTTCTTTATTACTTTTAAATCTTCAAAACACTTTTTAATTTATTCTTCTATGATCAGTACATTTGTAAAAATTCGTAACTTGCAAAAAATCTAGGCATCAAAAGTTAAGAATAAAAACAGTAATTTTACATACTTTTAACAGCTTATAAGAACACAAGTTAGCAGATATTATAAATCACTGATAGAATGCACAAACTTTCTCAGAGCACAATGTAACCATGCTGAAAAGAGTTGTAGATATAACTTGTAGCAAACCTTTCAAAGCAGACTCTATTAATCTTAATTTTTACTGTTGCATTTATCAGAATTAATGCATGAACGATTATATATGTGAGCTATTTATATGATAATGAAATTGTGTAAAATCTGTGGTATGCACAAATCAAACATTTATATTTGCTTTCTTTCTTGCTATGCTTATTTTGTTATATTTGTGATTTGTAATTTATTTTCATATTCCACATTTATGAAGGAAATTTGTAATCTGTATAAACTATATTCACAAAAGATACTGTATTATAAAGACTTTCTCAGTCTTTTGCTGATATATTTGTCTCCTTCTCTAATATATTATAAATATATCCTCTAAATAATGGCATATATGATTGCATTCTCAACAGACAAATCCTAAATATGCAATTCTAAATGAACTTGGAACTTGGTTTAGTCATCGATCGAATGTGTTTAACACATTCAGTCATTCTGTGAATGAGCCTTTTGGATTAAGGAAGATTGTCATAGATAAATACTTCTTAAATTTAAAATCCCCCATGGATTTGAAGCTAATGAAAATTTGGCATAAATAAAATTCTTTATCTATATTAAGGAATTATGAAAGTTACCTTTATTTATGTTTTGTCCATTGACTTTCTATAGAACTTTAATTTTTGCATAACTCCAGGGGTATAATGCTGCCCTTAGTGTCCTAATGGAAATTCAATCTCAAACACTTTTGTTTATCTTTTATTTTTAAGTTTAAATTGTGAAGTAGTTGTATCATCCACGTTACTTTATATAAGATACTATTTAGCCATTTCTCCTAACCTCAAAATTCCCAAAATTATAATTTCTGAAATTACACTAAATTGGAAATTCAATTATTTTGAAAGTGGTACCTCATTAAGATTTTTTGTTTTATTTCTTCCTAGAGCCTTAATTTTTCCTGCAAGTCTTTAAGTAAACACTTGTGAAGTTTCTAATCTTTTATTCTATTCTACATCTTCTGTTTTCTTTTCCACCTTCCTATTTATTTAAACTTAAACTTCAAAAGCCATTTCCCCTCTTTGGACTGCACCTGTCATCACGTAATAAAATTTCATGAGAAATCATTCACCAAACAATTCAAATTTACAAGTTCTCAAAACCTATTCAACCTGTGTGTTTTTTGAAATACAAAACTATTGTTTTTATTAAATTAAATTATTTGAATGTTGATTATACATACATACATATATATACATTATATTAACTGTTTAATTATATAACTAAGTACATAAATATATTATAATTTTTTGAGGTACAACTGATAAAAAGTGTACAGCTTGATGACTTGATACATGTATACATTGCGAAATAATCACAAAAATCAAGCTAATAAATATATCCATCACCTCACGTAGATACCATCTTCCTTCCTTCCTTCCTTCCTTCCTTCCTTCCTTCCTTCCTTCCTTCCTTCCTTCCTTCCTTCCTTCCTTCCTTTTTTCCTCCCTCCCTTCCTTTGTAGTGAAAACACTTAAGATTTATCCTCTAAACAAATTTCAGGAATACCATTTGTTAACTCTAGTTAATTATAGTCACCTTCTTGTACATTAGATCTCTAGAACTTATTTTATCTCACATAACTGATACTTTATAACCCATGGTCCTTCTCTACCCAGACTTTTGGTAACCACCATTCTACACTCTGGTTGTAGGAATTTAACTATTTTAGATTTCACATATAAGTGAGGTCATGTGGTATTTATCTTTCTATATCTTTCTGCGTCTGGCTTAATGTCATCTTAGCATAATGTCATCCAGGTTCACCCATGCTGTTGAAAATGGCAGGATTTCACTCTTTCTCATGGCTGAATAAATATCGTACATATATACCACATTTTCTTTGTCCTTTCATCTGTCAACAGACTTAGATTTTTTCCATATCTTGGCTATTGTAGATAATGCTGAAATAAACATGAGAGTATAGATAACTCTTTGAGATACCCATTTCATTTCCTTTGAATATATATCCAGAAGTGGAATTCCTAGAATAAAAGGTAGTTCTATTTTTTATTTTTGAGGAAACTCGATATTTTTTTTTCCATAACTCACATTCCCAGTGATAGTGTACTAGGGTTTCATTTTCTCCATGTCCTCGCCAACACTTATTATTTTTGTCTCTAACAGCCATTCTAGTAGGTATGAGGTGATACTTCATTATGGTTTTGATTTACACTTAGGTGATGATTAGTTATGCTAAGCATCTTTTCATATACCTGTTGGCCATTTGTATTTCTTCTTGGAAAAATGTCTGTTCAGGTCCTTTGCTGATATTTTAATCAGGTTCATTTTTCTATTGCATTGTATTAGTTTCTTATATATTTTGGATATTAATCTTTTATCAGGTATATAGTTTGCAAATATGTTTCCCTTTCCATAGGTTGCTTTTTTACAAAAGAAATCTGTTGTTTTCTTTGCCGTGCAAAGCTTTTATTTTGACGCAATCTGATTGATCTGTTTTGGCATTTTTCGTCTGGACTTTGGTGTCGTATCTATGAAATCAGTGCCAAGATCAATGTCAAGAAAAATTTTTCTTATGTTTTCTTCTAATAGTTTTAGTTTCTGGTTCTACATTTATGTCTTTAACATATTTAGAGTACATTTTTATGTATGGTTATAGATATGGGTCCAGTTCCATTCTTCTGCTTGTAGATATCCAGTTTTTCTTAAACCAGGGGTCTCCAATCCCCAGGCCACAGACCAGTATGGGATACACAGCAAGAGGTGAGCAGCAGGGGAGCAAGTGAAGCTTCCTCTGTATTTGCAGCCATTCCCCAGGGCTAGCATCACTGCCTCAGATCCACCTCAGATCATCAGGCATTAGATTTTCATAGGAGCACCGTTCCCTTTTGCCAAAAGGGGACTGCTACCCTAAACAATTTGTTCAAGAAACTATTTATTCCTCATTGTGCGTTCTTGGCAACCTTGTTGAAAACCAGTTGGCCAAAAACATGTGCATTTATTCTGGGCTTTTATTCTGTTTGATTAGTCTATATATCTGTTTTTATGCCATGAACAAACTGTTTTGATTATTGTAGCTGTGAAATACATTTTGAATTAAGAAGCATGATGCCTCCAGCTTTGTCCTTCTTGCTCAAGATTGCTTTGGCCTGTCTGGGTTTTTTGTGGTTACATAAAAATTTTAGAATTATTATTATTTTATTTCTGTAAAAAAAATGTCATTGGGATTTTTATAGGAAGTATATTAAATCTGTAGATCATTTTGAGTATTATGGACATTTTTGCAATATTGTCTTTCAATTCATGAACATAAGATGTTTTTTCATTTATGTTTCTTTAATTTCCTTCTTCAACTTTTTATAATTTTATAATTTTCAGTGTGCAAATTTTATCTCGTTTGTTAAGTTTTTTTTTCTAAGTATTTTATTCTTTTGGTTACTATTTGTTTCTTAATTTCTGTTTGGGTAATTCATTGCTTGTATATAAACATGTAACAGATTTTTATATGTTAATTTGATATCTCACAACTTTACTGATTTTTTTTTGTTGACTACACATCTGCAAACATAATATTATTTCTTCTTTTCTGATCAAAATGTTTTTTATTTCTTTTTTTTATCTAATTGCTCTGGCCAGGACTTCAAGCATTATGTTGAAAAAAAGTCATTATAGTAGGCTTCCTTGCCTTGTGTCAGATCTTAGAAGTAAACTTTTGTTTTTTGTTTTCTCCTCATTGATTATGCTGTTACCTGTGGGGTTTATATGACCTTTATCATGTTGAGATAATTTCCTTCTATATCTATTTTGTTGAGGGATATTGGACTTTGTCAGATAGTTTCTCTGCATCTATTAGTATTTTCATGGAGTTTTAAAATTTTATTTTGTTAGTGTGTTTTATCACATGATTGCTTTGTGTACTTGAATCATGCTTACCTCCCCGTGATAAATACTTTATTACAATGTACGATACTTTTAATGTGCTGTTGAATTCAGTTTACTATCTTATTTTAACCAGTTACCTCTGAAAAGACCTTATTTCCAAATAAGATCACATTCTGATTTTCAGATGGCCATGAATTCTGGGGGACACTAGTCAAACCAGTACACTATCCATCTATTTTCTGATTCTATGGATACCACGATTGATTGTATGGAATCCTTCTCTTCTTTATTGTTATTGGCTTCATGCTACAGTTGGTGACTTAATGCTACACACATACATATATATAAATATATCAATATATGCATATATTTAATGTATTTGACCTGCTGGATTTAGGCCAATTATGAATTAAATACAACTACTTTTTTAGTAGTTTTCTAAATTCTGCTAAATTTTCCATCATGGAAATTGGTCACATTCTTATGTTTTTGGTAGATCCCTTTTTTTAAAAAAAATATATTTGTTTTTGTTTCAATTTTTTTGAAATTAAACGTATTCTTAATTCTAAAGCTTTAATATGTCAGAGCATTTTTTTTCATTTTTGTTTCTGATTTCAATGGTATATGAATCTGCGATATTGAGATTTATAATAAGAAATATACATCAGGTCTGCATACCTGTTTTTGCCAGAAAGTTCCTAAGAAACCCTTGGGTTTTCCTGTGATGAGAGCAATTAAGATATCTTTTGTTATGATAAAGTTGTTTTTGGAAAGCCCTTAGGTGACCTAGGCATGGAGGCAGGTTTCCATGGGAATCAACCATGTGATTAAGAGGGTTCGAAGTTTTAGACCCAAGCCCAACCTCCAGGGAGGGTAAAGGGCTGGAGATTGAATCAAATGCCAATGCTAATCAGTCATGACTATGTTATTAAGTTTCCACAAAGAAACAAAGGACAGAGTTTGGAGGGCTTCCGGGTTGGTGAGCACATGGTGTGGCGGTAAAAGTGGCACACCCGAAGAGGGCACGGAAACTCCCCGCCCTTTCCCAGTACCTCGCACTATGTACCTCTTCCATCTGGCTGTTCCTGACTTATATGCTTTCATATTAAACTGATAATCTAGTAAGTAAATGGTTCCTCTGAGTTCTGTGAGCCACATTAGCAAATTCATTGAACCCAAGGAAGAAGTCATGGGAACCTCTGATTTATAGCCAGTTAGAGAAGTACAGGTAACATCCTGAACTTATGATTGGCATCTGGAGTCCAAGAAGGAGATCATGGAAACCTCCAGTCTGCAGCTGGTAGCTCAGGAGCACAAGTAATAAGCAAAGCTTACAACTAATGTCTGAAGTGGGTGGAGGGAACTCTTGTAGGAATGAGCCTTTAAACCGTCACATCTGATGGCATCTAGGCAGCGAATGTCAGAATTAGTTTAACAGTAAGACACCCAACTGGTGTCCCCAGAATTGCTTATGTTAGTGTGGGAATATTCCCCATTTCCACATTGGAATTGTACCTGAATCTATTTAGCCTCTATGTATCCGGCATTTTTAAACTTTATCTTTCCTTCTTAAATGGTAGATAGCCCAATCATTTACACAACTCACTAGGTAATAGATACTGTGATATGCAACATTCTGTACTTTCCATCTGAATAAATAGGAAATGCTAAAGCTCATTGCCAAGTGATACAAAAAGAACTAGCTCATCTCTGTTGTTTTTTTAAAGCAAATGACAAGATGTCATGCTGTGATAAGACTAACATAATGATCTCAGCATATGTTCATCTCCCACATATATGTAATCACTAGTTTCATTTTGTATCTTGTTTTAGAGTAATTTTTAATATTTTAAATGCATATAAATATAAACTGGGCAATATTAGTTTACACATTAAAATGTGATTTCATGTGTAAATTTGTACAAATTTATTAGTAAATAAATCCCAAGTTTCTATAATCGCTCAATTTAAATAATGGTTAAAGACTCTTATGTGGGTAGATGGATATGGAAAGAAGATATATAGAACAAACCTGGAGATAAATAAATAAAAAGAAAAAAACATGTCAGAAGTGGAAGAAACGAGGATTTCTAATACAAACTTCTAAAAATGTTTGTTATCAGAGAGTCAGTAGCCACACAGAAAACGTGAGCTCCCTACTGGACAAAGTAAGTGGGATCATTGTGATGTTAGTACCTGAATAAGACTTGATGGGCTTCAATATCTTCCCTGGGTAAGTAGCAATTGAAAGACAGGCCTAAGCAGGCAGTTGAGGTATGATTAGAAAGCAGATAAAATATGTAACCTACATATTTATTTTTCTTTTTTAAATAAAATATGTCCCTCTATGATAAAATATATCTTAGCATGTGTAGCAAGAGAGAGTGGCAGCAGCAAAGAATTTAAAATCCATATGTTTTAAACGATTACCATGGGCTGGCAATTCTAAACAACATCAATTAAAATATATTCCCTCATTCCTAATCCATTTCTCCCACAATCCTGCTATCCCTAGCAGTGGTGCCAGACAATGCTCCTGAGGCAACCTCCACCGCTTCCTGATCTGAGGGGACCTGCTACCCTGTGAGTCGCCCTTCGCAGTAAGTTATTACGTTCTTTATATAGGGAAAGGAAGGACATAAACGTGGGAGGTGGAGGATATGATAAAATGGGACGAGGGAAAATAAAGAGAAAATGGAGGGCTTGCTGTATTTTGTATTTGACTGCTAAAATCTATATGTTTTGCCTCTAAATTTGAATTTCAAATATAAACAGAAGTTCTTAATCAAATTCAAGCATCTCATGGGGATATCTAGCAATAAAAACCAATGTTGGGAATAATAAAGTCTCCCAGTTTTTAGATGTATTTCAGTAGATAATTAGGAGATGTATTGCATTTATTGGGTAACAACCCAATGTCTACTTTGGCTCTTCCTTCCAT
>NW_011888794.1:9605157-9607962 GCF_000151845.1 Pteropus vampyrus
TACATTGATGAAACAAATATGTAGTTTAAACACTCCATCATTTTGTACAACAGAGACAAGGTTATTATCAAGTTTAAAATTATTGACAATTTTGTCAGATATAATTATTTGGATTATTTCAATTTACTGAATGGTAAATAGTGGTTAAGAGATCAGTTAGGTTACTTTACCTCCAGAAATATATTAATTACACTTAAAGGTCCTTAGAAATACTGATTAAAAATAACATATAAACATTCTGTGTCTTTCAGAATAATCTAATGTAAATAGAATTGAACATCGGGCATTTATATTATGACTACATTGTATTTCTCAGCTTTCTTTCATTAACAAATAATTCCAAATCTGTGTATTACCAAAAATATATATATATTTCCAAATTATTTATCAGTAGTCGAAGATAAGTTGTTGAATTTGCTCTCTATTTCTTCTCTTTCTGCTACTGACACAAGATTAAGCTCTGTTTGGAGCATGTTGCTCTTGCGGTTATGTGAGAAGAGCAAGAAGTGGCAGAAATACGGGTTCCTTTCAAAGTCTCAGCTCTGAACTGGCACACTGTCACCTCTGCTCACATTGATTCAGGAAAGTCATATGACCATGCCTGAGCAAGAGGTGGGGAAGTATATCCTATCTACACATGACAGTGGGAGGGAGTGTTTGATCCTCTAAGAGGGAAGGATTGAAGTATTGAGAAAAGTAGCAAAATCAATCACACATGTGTTTTTAATTTCCCTCTTCCTTTAGAGTGTGAGCTCTTTGAAAACAGGAATGACTATTAATCATCCTAATACCCTCTGAAATCTTTTCTAGTGTTATTTGTAAGTTAAAGTGAAAGTAATGATACAGCTCAGCTATAGGATCTATCTGTGCCTATTTCTGTTATTGCTATTACTATTTCTACCTACCTTTGATACTGAATGTAAAGAAAAATAACAAAGAGAAAGAGAAAACAATCAGAGTTTGATGTTCTGGGCCAATGTGGTCATTTTTCTAAACAATATAAGATTGTAGATTTACAACTGATGGATGCAGTCACATTTTCCCCATGTGGACACAAAGGTGGGTATTTTTAGAAGCACGGTTTCTAAAAGCTCTGTATCCTGGTGCCGGAGTTTACAGATACATTCAAAGATTGAAATCGGGGGTTCTTACTGGTCCCAGGGGGTAAAATTCCTGTAATTGAGATTTACACTGAGAACATAAAGAACATTAAAATGCCATTAACTTCACATACTCACACTCTGATAATACATTAAATCTAATTATTATGACATTATAGAAATATGTAGTATCCAAATGTTCTTTAAGCTATTTACAAAAGTGACTATGAAAGTATATTTGGCATCAGAGAACATGTTAACTTAATTGTAGGGGGTAAAAAATGTCCCTTACTATGTAAGAGGAAATTCAGCACAAAGTATATTTGGACCTATGCTCACTATTGTGAATAGTGTAGGCAATTCAATTCATTGAAAGTGAATGACTTTCAAATGGACTGGTTTCACAGGACTAAAAACTGGAATAGAAGCAAGAAAAGACAAAGAATAGTATGTCTCAGTTACTTATTGATTTTTATTTTCTTCAACTATTTTTTGTCATTCTCTCCCTCCCTCCCCCTCTCCCTCCCTCCCTCCCTCCTTTGGACTGACATTGCTTTGATATCCCAAACTGCCAAGTTTGCCAAAGATAAATTTGCTAACTGCCAACTGAGTTTTTAACGTTTTGTTTTGTGTTAATGATGTTGAAATCACTAAATGATTTTCTAATAAGTCACACAAATGGACTATAGTTGTTTTGCACAACATGCCTGGCCAAAGATTTCCCTGGATTTAAAATATATAGGCATTTTAAAGATAAATATGTTATGATTATGCTTAAAATTAGATGCAAAGCATAAAAACAAATATTTACTTGCATAAAACCCAATTTATTAGGAAGGACTGTGTCTTTACTCAATCTCCACTCCTTTCTCCCTCTCCTGATATTTCAATCTTTCTGTGAATAGTGCAACTAGTATTGCATGGAAGGAATATTCTCCAACAAATGTTCAAGCTTTGCTCTATTTCCTGTGTACATATAAAGGAGAGACTAATTTAGAAGCAAACCAAAAAGTGGACCTATGTAATTTACTAATTTCATTATAAACATGAGCCAATGCAATCTCCACAAATTATCATCAGACTCACGAAAAGTTGTTTATTTATATCTTATATCGAGAAATTGCTAAACCTGATTGTCTTTATAAAGTATGTATATAAAACAATTTTGAGAAAATTGTTTCACTATTCAAAAAGCCTGATTTTTCACAGTTTGGACAGATCACTGGAATTATAAATCAACATAAATATGAATGCATTTTGCTGTTACATAAATAGAAAGGATAGTTCTGGATATCATATTTTAAATGAAAGTTTATGCAGCATATAAAGGACAACATTATGAAACCCTGTTATTCACTATGTGTAAATAGAATTCCTAATATATATCATATAGGTAACCTCATGCAATCTACTATTAACGATGTTAAAACTCATTTGGAAATAATGTGAGAGAATCTATTTATATCATATATATGTATATTTTTTAAAACTTAAGACCAAAATATAGTCTTTTATATATGCCTAGATATGTCCCATTTTGTTGCTTTCTTCATTTCTGAAGTTTCAAGTTTTCCTCTGGTATCATTTACCTTCAGCCTGTAACAATTCATATTGAGCAGGTATATTGGCAAAATTTTCTCATAGTTTCCTGTCATTTGAGAATCTCTTTTTCTTCATCCTCAATCCTGAACAATATGTTAAAAGA
>NW_011888794.1:9609537-9624496 GCF_000151845.1 Pteropus vampyrus
ATAGGGCAAAATGATAAATACAGTCCTACCCTAATTTCTCCTCACCATCGGTCTGATGGATGGGGACCATTCTGTGACCATTCCCTTGTTCTCTGAGTGTATATTTGGAATAGTATACATGTAAGCTGAAAATTTTACATTGATCTCTGATATTGGAGTAAGAGCCATTCTGAAAGAAAAAGCTAAACAGAAACCCCTGACACTATCACCCAATATAGCCAAGAAAGTAAGTTAGAAACAACGCTAATTCCAGGTGAAATGGTTAAGATTAGTCTCATGTCCAAAGACTTAAAGAATGCAGGGACAGCGGGCCCTATCAAATCACAATTTAATTCCCAATCAGGTTTCTGCAAAAAATCAGGTGGATCACTGATAGCTACAATCACCACTACTAGCATTTTATACACTAACATCTTGGTATGTGAATCACCAAGATGTTAGTGTATAAAATGCTAGTAGTGATGCAGGTGGATCACTTTAATCTGCATCAGGAAGAGGTGTCATAACTGTATATGCATGTAACAACTCTACATAGTGGCTCAAAATGAATCAGTACACCTATGCTAACAATGCAGTTACTTGTGTTTTCTTATCAAGTGTTTCTTCATTATGCCATTGACTACTAATCTATCTACTTCAATTTAGGCTTAGATTCAGACCTGAAGTCAATAAGTAGGCAAACTTTTAGTTACTATTGGCATTTCTGGTCCTGATACAGAAGATTTTGAAACAAATTGAATGCTGTTGCCTTTAGCCATATTGTCTCCTACTTAATTTAGGGAATCAATTGTTTCTTTATTCATATTTCTCATAGATTTTTAAATTCAACTGATTATAAAGTAATTATTCAAAATATGAACCAGTTTCTGTCTTGACTGTATATAGTCGAGAGATGGTAGAATTCTTTTTTTTTTTTTGAATTGTTTCCTCAATTATCTGCGGGGTTCAATTACATAGGATAAAGGACTTAAAAAAAAAAAAATCCCCACGGATTTCTTTCAAAGTCTGGCTCTTTGCCTCCAGTGAAGAATTGAGTGAGGCATATGGTAGTAAGCCAACTTGCCCTTCTTCCAAAGGCAGCCACAATAGAATCTACACGATTGAAATAGAACATTAGGAGTTTAGTTTGGCACTCCATACTTTTGATCAGTACTATATTTGTGACATGTATTACTGGGCCAACTGCCCAGAGAAGCTCTGTGTCTGGCTGCCCAGTTCTGAAATATGGAGAAGAGTTCATGACCACCATGCTTTGTAAACTCACATTTCTGAAAATTATATTTCTCTATTTTAAAAGGCTGTGAGATAGCCAGATGTGTGTATTGGGGAAAAATCAACCATTTTGTGAAAAGGCTTTTGTATACAATTTCTAAAACCATTGGTATCACTTGAATTGGTTACACATTGCTTTCTGGCAGAATAATTTCTGTATTTCTATAGTTGACTAAAAATAATCAGCATTGAAATTTCACTCAAAGGTTCTACAAATGTACAATCAGTGATATTGTGTTTTATTAAATGTGCTGTTAGGAAAACTATGTGCCCCAGTGAAAAGAACAAGAACATGAACTTTGTGTCAGAGAAATCTGTGTATGAAACCAGATTTGTTCACGTGTTTGCTGGGAAGGCATGGATAAATTTATTAACTAAATTTTCCAAGGTTTCGTTTTCCAACCATCTGTAAAATTGCCTCATTGGGGGTGGTAAGGATTTCATGAGATAACCAGACAGAAGCATCCTAGGAAGTAATGACTGTCATTTTATCCATTTTTCAAATAAGGAAATTAAAGCTTGAGTAATTTCTTGATGGTCAAAAAAGAGATAAGCTGGTAAAGTTCATGTTTAAATATAGACAACGAGACCTCCAAACTCAAAATTTATCTAAAAAAGTACCATCCCTTCTAATATCACCTTACTTATCTATGCATCAACAACCTCCTAATCATCATTATTATTTTTAATATTATTGACATCATTGTCTCATAGTTGCATTCATTAAATTGTCATATTATCATCATCTTCACCCTCATTATTAACACAAGTTCTCAAATCAAAAACACCATTTGTGTTGCAGTCGTATAACCTCCTAGCCATGTAAACTTGAGCAAGTCATAACTTTTCAAAACCTCAGTTTTCTCATTTTCAAATTAGAAAGGATATTTTTACCTTCATCATACTGTCATTGTCAAATCTAAGTGAAAATATTTGAGTGAAATATTTAGAACGATGAATACATATAGTAATTATAAAATATGGTTAGCAATAACGATTTGAATGATTGATAGGATGAAGTATAACTCTTGAGAGCCATATTGAATGTTTAATAATAACAGTTTTTACAAACCCCCTTTGTATTTAGATTTAAGTTGATTCTCCAGGCCAAAATACATCAAGATTACGACAGTATATTGTAATTTAAAATGCTCTAGGTAGGACTAAAAAAAAATAAGTTGAGGAGAAGTTTTGGCATTGTCATTAACAAATTATGCGGTCATTTGCAAAGCTGTAATCAGTCTGAACTTCATCTTCCTCATCAAAATCTTAACAAATGGCAAGTAGAATCTTCCCTACTTAGCTTCAAGAATGGTGGAAAAAATTAAATCACATTATTAAAAATAAATGCTGAATATCAATAAACCAATATCAAGGTAACATTATTCGAATTATTAATTCTTTCTAATAGATGTTGTACTAACTAAATTAATTTTTTGAATAGAAGTGGGGAATATGACTAAACATGTCTCTGGATCAAAAAATATGATGGATGAGCTGATTGATTATGGCAGAAATGTCATTAATTTTAGATTTTTCACACAAATAAAAATATGAACGTAAATTGAACCACAAATATCAGTACTCTTGCTTATTGAGTGTCATAAGTCAGAAAGTAATCTAGGAGAAATAGTGATCGTTATCTTGGCATATGAATAAGGAAAGTATTAATAATCCTAACAATTAGAATTCACAAAGCACAACAGACTAATGCATGAATAAACTTCTGTTTTTAGTCTAACACATATTTAGTTTTCATTTATGCAAATGGCCGTAATAAGGACAGCACTGATTGAGTATTTTGACTCTTTCTACATCTCTTCTTTTCAAGGCAAAATTTTACTTGTTCTCTTTATCATTTAGCTCCTGTTTGAAACTGATTCATATTCAGAATTGAAGGTGAAGAAACCTGGGCATTCATTTAGATGATTAATTAGGACGAAAAATTTTATTCATTCTGAAAAAATGATACACAACCCTATTAGCCGCTTAACATTGGCTGAAAATGAGATGTGATTCCCAGAAGTATGATTCGTTTTCCTGGGGATGATGGAATTACTATCAGGATTATACTTCTACTGTCTGAGCTGACTTTACTGCACTGGCAAGACATTCCAAATGTGGTAATGACAGCGGCTAACGAGTACCCCATTTATTTAAATACAAAATTTAAACTAACATTGGAATTGATTTACTCACTCTTTTTCATATTTAGACTGACAGATGGAATAAACTTTTTTTCTAAAAGAGAATGCTGATACCGGACTCTTGCTTAAGGTTGAATATTTTTTCACAGAAATAGTATTTTTACTCATGTTTACTTGTAAATTTTATTTCAGAATATATAGCTCTGAAACAATTAAGGATGCAAATCTTTGTTATGGCAAATGAAATCGTAAGCGATGACTGGATCATTTACAGAAAGTTTTTCTAAATAAAAAGTAATCTATTGTTATAATAATGAGGCAAGACTGCAGGAAGTCTGCCAAACATAAAGAATTGGAAACTTTAGAGCACTTAGATAAGAAAGGAATAACAACAAAGGAAATAAATGAGATTTATGGTTTGAGAATATTGCAAATTGAGTTAAGTCAATTTTGATAATTATGTTTATTACTTCCTTTTGTCAGATATCAATAAAATTAAATAATTAGAGACAGGTGTTGGATAAATCTACTAGTAAGTGGCAGCAAATCTAGAGTAAGATTTTGACACACATGAGCCTGCATTGACAAGAAGGCATAGAACTATTATATAATTTGTAATTTTGATAAAGCCCTGAGTCTGTCATTTTACCATGTAAAAAGCACGTTGTATGAAAGGTCTATTTGAGATTATTATAACAATATCTTAGAGGCATACTTTAGTTTACCTTTTAATCTGATTGAGTGAAAATCTTATTGTCCTAAATATATAGGACTGAATGGGGGTCCAGGCCCAGGGCATCATTCTGAAAGGCCAACTTCTGATTCTTTAAAATTTTTAAACTTTATCTATAGAAGATAAGGGTGCTTGAGCAATATTTCCCTTCAGAGTACATGTCTTAAATATCTTTTAAATGGAGGAAAATATATAATAAAAATTATGCTAATTAAGAAATTCTATACTGCTGGTCAAAGATAGTTGAAATATCTCTGACTCAGGTCTTTTAATCCTAACTAAAAATGCCTGCAGTATACATTATTTTTTCTTAGTTTTCTTCACACATGAACTACCCAACTTTAGAGTACATTAAAACTAATTTACATCTATATTTAACTATAATTAATGCTAACATTTCAAAAACAAAATTATAAATAATTTTCAACCCCTAAATATTTCAGTATGATTCTCTAAATAAATTACAACATCCCCTTAGATTGTGAGGATTACATTTTCATAATCTTTATAATAATTTAATAATTAATTAAATTGCATTAAATCATGGAATATTTATAACTTACTAAATTCCAACTTAACAATTTTCCCTCAAGGTTACAGCTCATTTCTCCATATCAAGATCTAATTCAGGACCAGTCACATTTGGTTGTTATGTGCCTCCAGACTCTCAACAATTCTTTTTGTTAATAATATCCTCATTCATTGAAGGGTATAGAGGTATCTGACTTTCCTTTTTTGGTGATGTTTAAATTAGCCCAATTTCCTATAATTCTTATAAATTGGAATGTCTAAAGACTTTATTAGATACAAGTTAAACTTTTCTTTCTTAAAATTAGTTATCCATGATATTTATTTATTTATTTATTTATTTATTTATTTATTTATTTATTTAATTTTATTTTTTCTGCCTATAGGACCTGGTATTCCTAAGTGGTCTCTTAATCAAGTAATAACTCGGCCCGACCCTGCTTAGCTTCCGAGATCAGCATACATGATATTTAATGTTTAATTTTGCATTAAATGTTACATTGTTTTTGATCACCCAAATATAAGTGATAATGAAATTGACCAATTATTTAAACTGGTGATAATTTGATTCTTTTGTATTGTTTTACTTTTTGTTATCAAAACATAACTTGGCATCCCAACACCCTTCCCATCTCCAGGCAATTGCCAATATTAGTTGATGACTCTTGCCTAAGCTAATGGTCATACCAGGAGTTGAAAATAATTTTTTAAAAACTCTATAGTTTTATCTATAGTAATTAGCTTTTATCTCGAAAGCAGAGCTTCTCCTAATTGTATAGGGCTCTTTATTTATATGGGGATGCATTTCCTACTGGAAAGAAAAGATAATGTTCAGTTCTTTATTTAGATTTTCTCCAAAATTGTTACCTAGTAATCATAATATCTTCAACACATTTTCCCATGTTTCACCTTTATGATAGACCATGTAGATTGCTCTAAACTTATTATTTTATTAATTTGGTAATTAAACATATCTCTATAGCTACAGGGAAATGAAAGCATGAATTGTTTCTTTGATTTGTTTCATGCCGTTATTTAAACTTTCTTCAATATCTGAAATACCCCAGTCAAAGCTCTTGTCATATCAAATATATGAATTGATGAAACTTAATTTATCCAAATCAGTCTTCTCTGGGCACTTTATAATATTCAACAATTCTTTTTTTTTTTTTTTTCGTGCCATTTTTAAGTGTGTGAGTCGTAAATTGGTCATGCTCTAATCTTGATATCTCTTGCTTTTCATGCTCCCACACTAAGGCCACTTGTCTCTACCTGCAGTGGTCACAGAATACTCTTTTAGGTGGATTCAGGAATTCTTTAGATAAAAACTATTCCTGGCAGGCAATCATCTTTCAAAAACTTTAGGGTTGTTTGCCATAAGACTGCCTTATAAATAAAATCAATTGTTTCTACTTTGTCTTTGGGTTACACTAGAAAGTTACCCACTTGAAGCCAGAATTGATCTACCAACTGAAATCTCTTTGTGCCTTATTATTTTAACCTAGTTAATCAGGAGTGCAGATGCCGCCTAATATAGATAAGCATGTTTTGGAAGAAAGCCTTTCAGAAATATTTCATCAAATAAATTTATATTGACATTCTGATGTGCCCAGTGTAAATTTATTAATGGTTATTATTAATGTTTAACATGAGGCACATATAATATCTTAGTCTGTGAGACCTTCCAACAGTCTGATTGGAGGAGATTATAATCTAGACGGTTTTAACAGTGTAACATATCTACAGCGCTGTATAATCTTTGTACTATAAATGCAATCGGTAGAGCCTACGACTATTAGATAATTTACTTTCTCCCACCCAGCCATAATTTAGACTTTGTTCTAGAGGTAAACATACATTTAATGTTTGCTATCATTACCTGTCATTACCAATAGGTAAGAATAACCTATATTTTACCGGTTATTTTCTTGACTAAATTTTTTTATCAGATTCTTCAGAAAAGCCTCTAAAGAACACTATCCCAAGATGTTTTGCATATTTGACTGCATTTGTTGTGCTTTAAGGTCATTTTTCCTTCAAAAAAAAACCTATGACACATTTTTTTCTTTGAATAACTTACATACGTCATTCCATTTTATTCTAGCATAAATATCTATCAAAAGTGAAAATGACAATTTGATTTTCTGTCACTTAAAAGTCACTTAACCTTTTGCCTGAATATCTCACAGATTTTGTTTTAAGTTCATTATTTTTACTATAAAATGTCTCGAGGTTTTTTTTTTTTTATTCTGGGTTGATTTTTTTCAGGTATAAGTACATGCTACTGTATAATTTCATATTCATTTTTATTTCAGTAAACTTTTCTTGAAATGTTACTATAAATACTTGTTATATTTCATTCATTTCTGTTTCCTTATTTGAATTTTCCTATAAGTGCATTGTATCTGTTATTTTTTGGCTCATCTATCATAACTTTCACTTTTTTCTTAATATATTATAGCTGTTTCCTCATTTCTTTTAATTTTTAAAATTTTACTACTTTCTGTTTTTTTCTTCTCTAAAGGCATATTTTGCATTTAAATGCTTTTAACTTCTTTCTGGTTTAGTCTTTATATTTGTTATGAAATTCTACATTTTATTACATTGTTTTCCTGAGTTCTGTCACCTCTATTTTCAAATATTTCTTTTATCCAATCAATTAATTTATGAGCTTTTCTAATATTCATTTTTGTTTTTCTTTTACGGCTTCCGTATTTTTCTTAATTATTTTATTACATTATAAAATTTTAACTTTCCATTTCTTTTATAATAATGCCTATCTAGCATTCTTTCATGGATGATAGGGGTGTCATTCTGCTTTTCATTCTCTTTTGTCCTTTGTTAACTTTGTATGAGATTATATCAAAATGCTTTTCTCTTACTCATTTTTAATGTAAAAAAGAATGATCTTATTCTTTTAGAGGGATAATTAAGTCAGGATCACTTTCTTGCTTCCTGGGTTTCCGGTTCCCTCTCTTCTTGTGGAGTGATAGAAAACAGTCTACTTTCTGAGACATACTTCTACCCGACCTTCCACAATTTTCCTTGACTCTTAGTTGTTTTTCTCTAATGTCCTTGCCCTGATCAATTTGGATTTTACCATCAGCAATTTCTCCTCAGTTTGAGGTTTTATATTAAGAGAAAGATTATATGGCTCAGAGTTCTCCCGTTATAAAAGACTCTCCCTGGCACTCCTCATGTTAAACCTGCACAACCACTTTCTAGTTTGTCGCTGTCCTCACCTTCACCTGCTGGGCTTTCTAGTAAATAATACCTGGCTGTTTCAGAGTTTTGCTTGTTCAAAAACCACCAGAAACCCAATGTCTCCTTCTGCTTCTTCCTCTCGCAGTTATCAGTGGTGCAGCTATCAGTCCCTTTCTGCAGTTTGGGGGAATAATATATCCCATAGTTCACTGGGTCTTTTATTTTGCTAATTTAGTTCTGTCTGTTATTTATTTTTTTTGAGAGGTTATTAAAGGAGATTCACAAATTATGTCACTACTACTATTTTTCCTTTAATCCATTTATATTCAAATGTGAAATCATTATTAATACCATTTGGGCGATCAGTACCAACATAGGTAAATACTAGTCTTAAATGCTCATAAAATTTCCCAACCAAAAAGGAGTTTGTGTGATATTTGATGAATTATAAACCTCAGTTACTCAGTCAAGTCTTTTGTTTGTGATTGCTAAGAAATTTCTTGTTGTGGTTCCCATTATTTATTAGCTCAACTAATAAGTGAATGTAATTTAATCAGGTGTTTTACTAAAGATTATAGTTAAAGAGAATGAAAACATTGCATATCAAAGATTTCTTAATGCCAACAAATCCTCCTAATTATGGCTTGACGAAGATGATTGCTCTGCAAACTTATGAAACTGACTGGTACCAAACTGTTAGTGTAATTATTCACAACATTACTACCTCTGAGGCTGATAAATCTAAATAGAAAATTTTAAAAAGCAAGCATGGTAGAAGACACAAACACTGAACTATTTTCACTCTTTGGTGTTGTGTCACAGGCCTAGGACCCTGACCAAGTCTACATTCTACCATGATCAGAGGATTCTATCACATGATCTGACTATCACATCTGCCTATATAGTAAACTGTAAAAGTGCTTTTAGAGTAGATAATTTTTTTTATTTTTATTTTTATTTTTTTTGATAGCTGTGTTTTTATCAAGCCTATAAGATAAAGTTACATGATTGTTTTTTGAGTTAAATTGTTACTACTTGTTTTTATTGCGGGATAATTCAATATCATATTTGCTTTTATTATAATATGCCACCTGGTACCTCAGTTGTGAAGAAAAGGAAACATGCCTTCACCTGCCTTAATTATGTGCGACTATTTATATTATTGATATCTACCAAATAACCCGATGGCAAGGAATGACCAAACTGGATCTGGTAAGTTAGCAACAGAGAGCACCAAAATATTAGTAATGCAGATATAAAGCTGAATAATATGGAAAGACTTCAACTGTTTAAATTTAAAAGACTATATTAAATTTTAAAAGAATCATATTGAATCCAAATTGAATAGACCATTGAATTCTTAAAAAATTCTCCAGCCTTCTCATCTGACAATGTATCATATCAGAGCCAAAGAGATAATTTTGAGAAAAGTATTCAGCCATTCTGCGACCATTTATGTGAAACAATAATGGGGATTTCAAGAGAATATATTCTTTTATGCACTATTTCAATTTAGGTGCAAACCCAGAAATTACATCACTAATACTTCCAGAAGATCTTTTATCCTGGATTCTGAGATGACACTGTTTTACTGAGAAAAATGTACTGTAAGTGATTTTACTAGGCATACCTTATTAAACATATCAGGATTTTTATTTATTATGAGAAAGAAAACATTAAAGAATTGCATTGCATTACTGTAAAGACTTTATTACCAGATTTGAGAATGTCAATATAACATAATAAAATTACCTTTAAAATGATAAAAGAAATAAAACATTTTAATAGAAAGCTCATAAAGAGCATAGTAGGAAAACATTGGAGATAAATAATGTATATAATAATTTAGTAAATGGTACATTTAATATTATTAATGGTAGGTTCCAGTTATGTCCTGTTTTATTTAAAAGTTTATAAGCCAAGATAGCCGAAAGATAGCCAAAGATTGCTCAAATGCTAACATTTATTGTATACATACAGCAATATATGAAGGAAAAAAAGGGTATTATATATTTTCCCTTACATTTGTTACTATTTTCTGGAACAAGTTTAGAATGCCGCTGATAGATCTATGAGTATAATTCAGTATTGAAAACAGAAACCATACAACTATCAATTTTCTTCAATGGGAAAACAAAATGGACAACTGTTTCAGTTACTACATTTCATCAATCCTAAGACACATTTACCATAAAATGAACCATGCTACAAATTTACTACTATGTAAAAGAAGAATAATGCACATTAAGCTACAATCCAATTTTCTCTTTTCCTTTATGATAATCTAAACAATATGTAAATTATTTACAGTAGTGACTGTCTCTCTCTCTCTCGTTCAAATATTACTAGGAATTTAACAATTTCCTCTGTTTCATTTTTTCCCATGGCCAGTGATTGAAAATTCTTCTCCATGTTTCAGAGTAACAAAATAAGATAGCTTCCCTACTTGGAAGTGTCTTTCTACCTCAAGTCTCATAAAGTATTTGCTTGTTGCTTGCAAGAAAATTTGAAATTGCAGCCATTCCTTCAACAATGAACATTTGCTTCACAAATGTCTTATGTGTGCCCTGCAGTTCTGCTTCAGTGCCTCTGCATACACAATAATATTTTGTGTTTCAATGCTGAGGCATAGTTGAAAATTTTAAAAGACATCTTAAATGGTAACCAAATATGACATATGTAGTTCCAATAAGGCACGTGATTCAATTGAAGTAATTAGAATATGAATAGCTGAGACCAATGTCATACATGACAGGTAATCACAGCTCTGTCATAAGACTGTTACAATTGTGACAACAGTTGTCAGGTGCATCCCACCATTAGAAATAATAAAATGTGCAGAATATGTTTCTTAGTGTCAATTAAATATTAACATAGATTCAATAAAATAAGTTTTTGCACATTTCAGGTATAGCTTTTATCCCAAAATATAGATATAATTGCTTCCTTTCTTAAATTCATTTTTTCTATAAATCAAGGTGCTTTTTGTTATTGGGAATATATTTACTGCTAGGTATTATATATGTATTGGTATATATGCAGCATTTATACTTCTGAATTTGTCCCACTAAATCTCATGTATATTTATTATATATGTGTTTATTTATGATATATGTCAAAGCTTACAAATTTGCCTTTCAATAATATTTAATTAGTAATATGGATGAAGTAGGGGTTTTGAAATTTTAGAGGAATATCAACTCTTTATGAAATGTAGTGCAATCAAAGATGGAGATATTAATGCATGGATAAAAAGCTTAAAAATACACAACTTAAAAATATAAGAGGAAATATGTCTATATAACACTAATCTAGACAGAAAAAGTTTGGATACAATTTTGTTAAAACTTTGTAAGAAACAAACTTCAGTAAAAAGAAATTTTTAATTTAAAATATAGGCTGAGAGATTTACCTTCAAAATGATATTAACAAAATTTCTATAAAAGGACTATAGATATTAGAAGATATTTTGCTTAATAGGTTTACTTATAAGCCATTGTCATATGGCATTTCGTAAAACAAATAAAAGCAGTCATTACAGAGTTTATAGTTATGTACAGAACTATGAAAATTATAAATAATATTTAATGTTAGTGAAAAAAACTGATTAGAAAGTTTTCTGGATTCTCTTTCTTTTTTTTCTTTAATGCTTCAATTCATTAATTTCATTAATTTTCCTCCTCTCAGTTCACACTCATTTTCTATCGCACACACACAGTCCCTTAATTCCCTTTCTGTCTCTTCCTCACATCTCTCCCTTCTTGTCTTCTCCCTTTTTCTTCTTTCCACACATCATTTCTTACATCTAGTTTCGAAGAACACAGTGCAAGAGGCAAGTATAAAGGAAATTTTTAAAGAGACTTTGTTCTCTTTCCATGGAAAAGATTTCACCTGTCTAGTGTATGTATTTGAACTTCTTTTTTCTATAACATTAAATTCCTATACCCTTCGTTGAAGGTAAGAGTAATGAAAGGACAGGGCACTGTATCTATCAATGATCAAAGGAGACAGAAAAAGGAGAAAAGGTAGTAATATGAATTTTAAGTAATTTTTATAGAAATATCACACTTTTATAAAAAGTGAAGAAATTGTATGGCTCATTGATTTTATTTCAAAGGTAACATCTGCATGAACACCATGCAGATTCAGAAATGAGGTATTACCAGCACTCCGTATTCTTCCATACCTTCTTCCGGTCTCTCTCTTCATTTCCCAAAGTTAGCTCTTAGCCTCACTTATATCACTATTCGTTAATTTTGCCCGTTCTTAAACTTTACAAAAATAGAATTATACATACATATATATGTATCTGTGTATATATGTGTGTGTGTGTATACATACATACAATGCCTGACTTCTTTTGTTTAATATATAGAAGTTTATGTTACTACATGCCAGTCATCTGTTCAGTGCCATTTCTTTATAATATTTAGTTTTAAAATATATCATACATGATTACCCATATACAGTTGCAGGAGTTTTAGATTGCTTCTGGTTTGGGGTCATTATAAATGAATATTCTTAAACAAACCTTTGTTCACACACGCACATGAGCACACACACACACACTCACACACACACACATTTTATATATACCCATAAGTGGAATGGCTGGTTCAAAGAATAAGCATATGTTGACTTTTGTTACATAAAGCAAAGGGCTTTTCAATGTACTCATACCAATTTAAACTCCAAACAACAATCTTTATATATTTTGTTTTTCTACATCCTGGATCTTCCTGATGACTGAAGACTGTGCTACTTTTATACATTTATTATTGTCATTTTCATATCATTTTTGTGAAGTTATTAGATTTTGCCTATTTTTATTTTGTATTGTTTGTATGTTTATTGCTCATTTTAGGAGACCTTAAAATTAGCTTATCCTGTTTGATATATTCAGAGGTTCTTAAATTAAAAATGTAATTTTTAAAAATAAAAATAGAAATTGAAATTTAAAAAAACATTTTTTACAATTCTAAAAATATTTTGACACCACTAATCAGAAAGAACTGGTAAAAAAAAAAAAAAAAGGAAAAGGAAAAAGAAAAGGAAAAAGGAAAGGAAAGAATTGCCAATGGTAAATATCTATGCAATGTTGCTGCAACTGAAACTAAATTGTTAACATGAGGTGACCCTACGATTTCCCATGTTACTGCTTGGATGAGTTGCAGGCTACAAAACTAGAAGTGGGAATCAAGTCAGAGCTGGAAGACTTCCTTTAGGGAGGATCCATCAATAAAAATTGACCCATAACTGACAGTTGCTTGAATTAGTGGACAAGGGAATAAAAAAACTTATATGCAATATACAGATGATTTATTATTGAATTATACACTTGAAACCTATATAATTTTACTAACCAATGTCATCTCAAAAATTTAATAAAGATTAAAAAATAAAAACAATTATAACTGAGATTAGTATGTTAAAGAAGTTAGCGGGAAGATTGACTATGCTAAATTGAGAAATAGATGTGAAAAAGATCTAGACTGTTGTGTTGAGATGAAAACTACAATGTCTGAAGTAAAGAACACACTGGATATTAGCAACAAAGGATGACATCGCAGAATAAAATATTAGCACACTGAAGATATGGAAATAGAACCTATCTGCTATAAAATCCAGAAAGAAAAGAGAATTTTAAAAAATCAGCATATCATTAGTGAGTTGTGAGACATTTTAAGTGATCTAATACATGTATCTTCAAATCTCTGCAGGATAGGAGAGAGATGTAGGAGCAGCAAACATATTTAAAAATAATGACTAAAATATTTTCCAAATTGGTGATAACTATATACTCACAGATTCAAGAAGTGTAGTTCTACCTACAACATTTAGTAATGTTTTTTTTGTGTGCAGTTCTACCTTGAACTGCACACAAAAAAACATTACTAAAATTACAACAAGTCATATCATAATCAAGTTGCTCAAAACTAGTGATAAAGAGAAGTTTTTAAAAAGTCCGATAAACATTTGTGCAAAGCAACAAAGTTAAATATAATAACAGATTTTACATTGGAAACACTGCAAGTGAGAAAAGAGTAGAGTAGTATCATTAAAATATTGAAAATAAAACTTATTAATACAGAATTCCATATTCAGTTAAAAGTATTGTTCAAAAACAAAGATTAAAACATTATTAAGACATGCTAAAGCAAAAAAAAAATTCAGTATAGTAGATCTGTAAAATAAAAACTGCTAAGGGAGTTCTTTAAGCAAAAGGAAAATTATAGCAGGTATATCTATATATATAAAAATGAATTAGATGCCAATAAATTGTAACTGATAATATAAAAATTTTAAAGTAATTAAATCTTTTTAAAAGATAACTGTTTAACCAAAAATAAAAGCAATATCGTATGGAAGATATAAAATGTGCAGAATTAAGATATATAACCACAATAGCACAAAATCCAGTAGGGGAGAAGCTGAAATATAATAATTTATATATGAAGGGCTTAATATAGCTTTAATAGATTGAAACAAGTTAAACATGTATATTATAAACCTTAGCAATCACTTAAATAGCAAATAAAAAGTAATATACAATAAGCTAATAAATGAAATAATCAGAATTTTGAAATAAACTTGGGTAATCTAAAATAAGAGAGAAAGTATAAAAAGGGGAACCAGGAACAGATGAGGGGGAAAAAAAAGGCAAGTCGATAGATTTAAAGTCAATTATATCAACAAACATGCTAAATATAAATGGTCTATATACTCCATTTGAAAGACAGAGATTGTCAGATTGGACTAAAAAACAAGACAATATACATCTATATGCTGCCTACCAAGAAATTCACATGAAACATAAATATATACTAGATAAAAGTAATGGAATGAAAAAAGATATATCGTGCCAACATTAATTTTAAGAAAAAGGTCTGAGAAGCTCTATGAGACAACATAGATTTCAGAGCAAAAAATATGAACAAGGACGAACACGATCATTCCGTAACGATAAATGCATCTATTAATCAAGAGGACGATGATTCTACATGGGCATGTATCTAATAACAAAGCTTAAAAATGCATAAAGTAAAAACTAATGCAAATGAAAATATAAATAAAC